>NW_026652286.1:33871967-33884169 GCF_009828535.3 Hylobates moloch | reverse complement strand
AAGTTTTGTCTCAGAGGAGTACCTGGCCCAGTGAGGTGTCAGTCTTTCCCTTCTGGGGGGGTGCCTCCCAGTTAGGCTGCTCAGGGGTGAGGGACCCACTTTAGGAGGCAGTCTGTCCGTTCTCAGATCTCCAGCTGCGTGCTGGGAGAACCACTACTCTGTTCAAAGCTGTCAGTCAGACAGGGACGGTTAAGTCTCTGGAGATTCCTGCTGACTTTTTGTTTGTCTGTGCCCTGCCCCCAGAGGTGGAGCCTACAGAGGCAGGCAGGCCTCCTTGAGCTGTGGTGGGCTCCACCCAGTTCAAGCTTCCTGGCTGCTTTGTTTACCTAAGCAAGCCTGGGTAATGGCGGGCGCCCCTCCCCCAGCCTCGCTGCCGCCTTGCAGCTTGATCTCAGACTGCTGTGCTAGCAATCAGCGAGACTCCGTGGGCATAGGACCCTCCGAGCCAGGTGCGGGATACAATCTCCTAGTGTGACGTTTTCCAGGCCCGTTGGGAAAGCGCAGTATGAGGGTGGGACTGACCCGATTTTCCAGGTGCCGTCTGTTACCCCTTTCTTTGACTAGGAAAGTGAACTCCCTGACCCCTCGCGCTTCCCGAATGAGGCAGTGCCTCGCCCTGCTTTGGCTCGCACACAGTGCGCTTCACCGACTGTCCTGCACCCACTGTTTGGCACTCCCTAGTGAAATGAAACCGGTACCTCAAGCAGAAATGCAGAAATCACCAGTCTTCTGTGTCGCTCGGGCTGGGAGCTGGAGACCGGAGCTGTTCCTATTCGGCCATCTTGGCTCCCCACCCTCATCAATTTCTTTTTTGGAGCAGGGGCTGGGGGCACAGATTCAATAAGCCTAGGTAAAGACAAAAACAATTAGGAGAAAGACATTTTCTTAAGACATTGTTAGATATTTTAAGACAAAAGTGATTACTAAATATATTTCCCAGATGTCAAATCACATAGGTTAAGAGCTTCATTTCCCTGATAGCATTACTAGCTTCAGCCCATCTTCATAATTTTTACATTTTCTTTAACTTAATGAAATCTGCTGTGATAAAAAATTTTCCATAATTATATTCCAAGTTAAGGTTGAGAGAAAAGGAGGGGTCTAATTATTAGAAATTCTGTAAGAGCTGCTGCAGGAAGGGCCTGTGGCAAAGCATGTGGGCTGGGCTTTCATCTCAGCTCCTCATCCTCTTGCTTTGTGATTTCCAACAAGTTACTGAACCTCTCAGCAAATGGAGCTAGAAGGGATCCCCATGTCATGGGGTTGGTGTGAGCACCAGCTAGCTAATCAGCCAGCCATTCGCTCAACAAATACTTACCGCAACAAATACTTACCGAGCATCCACTCTTAAGGTTCCAAGTCCTCAGGCACTGTTCTTGGCAGCAGTGGAAAAGATAAACACGGATCCCTGCTCTTGTGGAACATGCATGGTGCAGGGGATGGCGGTAGACAGTAAGTATAATTAATAAGTAAATTATATGGAAGATGAGAAATGCTATGAAAAAATGAAAATATTAATATGATAGGGTAAGAGGAACTTGAGAGGGCAGGACTAAGGGCAGGATGGAGCCATGCAGGTCCCAATGTTATATCCGGCAGTGCAGGAATGCCTTTGTTGAGAATGTGAGATTTAGGCCAAGACTAGAAGAAAGTAAAATAATGACCAGGTAGGAAGGATCCTGGCACATTTGAAGGTAAACAAGGCAGTGCATCTAGAACAGAGTTAGGAGAGGGTATGTGAGTGGTGAGGGTCGGGTTTTCAGAGGATCACCTTTCCCTGTTAGTAAGCAAAGGAAACAAGCTAGGAGGCAGTAATAGAAGTGAGAGATGACGGTGACCCATGGATGACAGGAAGCTGTGGGAAGTGGAGGGATTCTAGACATATTCTGGAGGCAGGGCTAGCATGATTTCCCTTTGGATTGGATATGGAGTGTCAGCATGTTTGTGGGAAAGAATCAGGGTCTCCAATTGGCTATATTTAGTTTGAGATGTCTATAGATACCAAAGTAGAAACATCAAGAGGCAATTGTATACTTGACTCTGGAGGTTGAGAGATGTTCTAGGATAAAGATATAAATTGAGGAGTCACCAGAGACTCACTAAAATACATAGCAAGTTAATTTATTGAGATAGTTATTTCTAGTTTATTTATTCTCCACCCCCCATGACAAAAAAAGAAGCCAGGTCTTTTTTTCCTTTTGCCTCAGGGAGAGTTGGCAATGGAAAGTATCCATCACTTGATGGCAAATCCTTTTTATTGCTTTTGTCTTCTAAAGCCTAAGGTTCCTGGAAAGGACCCCCAGGGAGGTGTGTGTAATATTCAGGTGGTTTGCATTAAACTCATCCCCCTTGTCGTAGTTCAGGTAACCCAGGGCTTTCTCAATCAGCATGTAACCTTCCCCTAACCTCAGAGATTGGGTCGGGGTGGCTCAATTTGTCAGAAGCTCAAGACATTTGCTGGGAATTCTGATATATCTGTGCATTCTCACCTCATGGACAGTGTGGTGTATGTTTATTGGACCTGAAACTAATACAACCATTTCACCCCAATAAGGGAAGTATGCTTGAAGACTAAGCCGACATGAAATAGGGCATAACAGAAAATGATAGCAGAAATGGGGCTTATTCATGATCTATTGCTAAGTATATATTATCCCAACACTAAGTGGTTTAAAACAACAGACAGGTCTTATTTCCCACAGTCTCTTTGGATGAGGAACTTGGGTGTGGTTCTGACTCATGCTTCCTCAGAGGTTCAGGCCAGCTGTCAGATGGGGCTGCAGTTATCTGGGAGGCTTGCCTGCAGCTGGAGGGTGTTGTGTGAAGGTGGCACATCAGAGATGGCAGGTCTGTGATGGGTATCAGTGGGAGGCCTGGAGTCTTCTCCGTAAGGCTGCCTTAGTCCTTGTGACAAGGCATGGTAACTTGCATCCCCCAGAGTAAATGATCTGAAAGAGAGGAAGAAAGAAACTTCAATGCCTTTTATATTCTAGTCTCCAAAGTCATACAGTATAATTTCTTCACATTCTGTTCATTAGAAGCAAGCCACTAAGTCCCTCCCATATTCAAGGGTAGAAAGGAGGAAATTGGGCTTTGCTTTTAGAAAACAGAAGTTTTCTAAAACCATCATTCAAGAGGTTAGGGCTCTTATATAACCATGTCCAAAACCTTTCCTGCCAGGAGGTGAGCCAATAACTTTCTTTTATTTTTAAAGCCAATTTGAGTTTTTTGTTTCTTTTACTACTTGTAGTGGAAAGCATTCTAATTGCTACAGACAGGTATAAGTT
The DNA here is from genome assembly GCF_009828535.3 of Hylobates moloch. Lineage (NCBI taxonomy): Eukaryota > Metazoa > Chordata > Mammalia > Primates > Hylobatidae > Hylobates > Hylobates moloch. Next base: position 33,880,882 of record NW_026652286.1, on the reverse strand, counting down.
GAAGTAGCTGATCTGAGAGAGGAAAAAAGTCCCTAAAGCTGGGAAGGTGATGGTTTCTTGGAAAATGATAAGCTCTGAAAGAGGAAAGAGGAAGTGGCAAATCCTAGGGAGACTAGACCTTCTATAGTGGGGCCCCCGGCCTCCCCAAAGATCTGTGGCCCAACCCCGGCACTGTATTAACCAAACCTTTTATTATTTATATTCTGATGCTCTGACATCTGGGGCCTTGCTGACTCTGGAGGGACCATACCTCCCATGGTTAGTTGATTTCTAGAGATACTAAACATCTTATTCATGAGAGAGCTTTTCAAATACAAGTCAACCAGTCCAGAGCCCAGACCCCAACACTTGGAGTCTTATTACTCAAAAAAATTATACAGATATTTTTATAAGTTTTAATCATGATTTCACTTCATTGGTTATTTCTATTTTACCTTTCTGCCAACCTACTGATTTCTCTAAAACCTGAATTTATACCATGTCTATCTAGTAGGTTTATCTAGTAGATAAGAGGCTTTCATTTATTTCATTTATTATTTCATTTATTTCATTCAGCACTTCCTTTGTTGGGCTTCACACTCTGGGCCACTCTTCCTCTTCTTGCCGTAATCACCCCAGGGCAGGTGCCAAACAACTAGGGACAGCCCCTATGCCCCAGAGCCCATGTTATTCGAATTAGCCAATCCTAAGTCTGCTTATCCTGCCTTACCCATTCCTCCCTGCAGAAATAACAGTAGAGGCTCTTGACCAGAATTTCCCTTCTCCCTCTGTGTCTCCACCATCTTCAGTGCATCCCAGGTGACCCTGTGGCATGGTGTGCCCCCTACTCTTAGAAACAGTATGTCATAAACTGTATTTTCTATGGTAATCATCTCCTCATCTGTTGGTCTTCTTATACCTCAAATTTTCTATTAATAAACTATATTTTAAGTCAGGCACACAATCCATGGAACTTCCCACTTTCAAGGGACCATGCAGATAACCACAAGTGGCATATCAGCTGTGACCAGTATTATTCCTTCTAGAATGTTCTGAACCTTATAAGACCCTAGAGTAAGGGAAAGAGGGGCTGGCTAGTGGAGAAAGAGTCAGATTTACTATAAATTTAAGAAAAAAAATAACATGATGCTTCTTTTTCTGAGTGTGGTGATTACAAACTACTACCATCTACATATAAGTTTTGGTTTTTGAGGAATCTGTGATAATCCAAATAAGCAGTTATTCCTATTCATTTGCTGCTTTAAATTTTTGAAGTAACTTGCAAAGATTTATTTTTAATCATCTCTAGCCCTTACCATCTCCCCCTTTGATCTCATGACAAATTTAAACACTGGGATGTGTGAAAGCATTTGCTGACAATTTATTTTACACAGATGGTACATGCCTCACCTCATCTACAAAATTTGCCAAGCATGTTGAGTCTTACTACTTAAAAAAAAAATCACACAACTATTTTTGTAAATTTAATCATGAATTCACTTAACTGGTTATTCCAGTTTCACCTTTCTGGCAACCTACTCGTTTCTCTAAAATCTGAATTTACACCATGTCTATCTAATAGGTGAAAAGTTTTCATTTACTCTTTTGGATCTATTTCTTTCTTTGTTATCAGGGTATAACCTGCCCCGATATTCATGCAGGTTCTTTTCTATTTTCCTTAAGCATCAGCCAGCTTGAGAAATAAAGGGGCAGAGTACAAAAGAGAGAAATTTTAAAGCTGAGTGTCCGGGGGGACATCACATGTCAGTAGGTTCTGTGATGCCCCACAAGCCACAAAAACCAGCAAGTTTTTATTAGGGATTTTCAAAAGGGGAGGGAGTGTGCGAATAGGTGTGGGTCACAGACATCGAGTACTTTACAAGGTAATAGAACATGACAAGGCAAGTGGAGGCAGGGCAGGATCACAGGACCACAGGACCGAGGCGAAATTAAAATTGCTAATGAAGTTTTGGGCACCATTGTCATTGATAACATCTTATCAGGAGACAGGGTTTTGAGAGCAACTGGTCTGACCAAAATTATTAGGCGGGAATTTCCTCTTCCTAATAAGCCTGGGAGCACTATGGGAGACTGGGGTCTATTTCACCCCTGCAGTCTTGACCATAAAAGACAGGCACACCTGGTGGGGCTGTTCATAGGCCTATACCTCCAGGAGCATATTCTCTTTCTCAGGGATGTTCCTTGCAGAGAAAAAGAATTCAGCGATATTACTCCCATTTGCTTTTGAAAGAAGAGAAATATGGCTCTGTTCCGTCCGGCTCACCAGTGGTCAGAGTTTAAGGTTATCTCTCTTATTCCCTGAACAGTTGCTGTTATCCTGTTCTTTTTTCAAGGTGCCCAGATTTCATATTGCTCAAACACATATGCTGTACAATTTGTGCAGTTAACACAATTATCACATGGTCCTGAGGCAACATACATCCTCCTCAGCTGACAGGATTAAGAGATTAAAGTAAAGACAGGCATAGGAAATCACAAGGATATTGACTGGGGAAGTGATAAGTGTACACGAAATCTTTATAATTTATGTTTAGAGATTGCAGTAAAGACAGGCATAAGAAATTATTAAAGTATTAATTTGGGGGACTAATAAATGTCCATGAAATCTTCACAATCCACGTTCTTCTGCCATGGCTTCATCTGGTCCCTCCGTTTGGGATCCCTGACTTCCCGCAACACATTGTGGGTAGGAAGGTGATCCTCCTTCATGGAAGCATCTTTCAGTAACCTTTGGTTAAGACTGACATTCCCAGAAAAGCTCTCTCCTTTGCAATTATTCTTAGACCTTCCTTGTAATGTTTTTCCCAGCCCCCTTTGCTATCTGGGTCTCTATCTTCAAGCTGCCTTATCATCATCCTCAATAAATGATTATACATCTTTCATCTCAGATGAGATAAAAGCTGATTTATATGAGGGAGTTCCCACATTCACCCTCAGGTTCCAAATTCTCTTTATCTCTGTGTTAAATTCTTTCATTTTCCTTTAGATTTCAGAGGAAGAGGTTGTAGGAAGTCACTCTTCTTTTAAGCTAAGCTCTTCCTTTTGTCCCCTTGCAGGAAAAGGATTCCTATATTCATCACCATGCATGCATTCATCCATCTTGCCAGTCATTCCCCCAACAATTAATTAGTGAGCACCTCCTATTTTGGGGAATCAGAGATGTTTAAGACACTGCCCTTGCTTTTAAGAATGTTGGAATAAGGCTAACTAATGAGCAAACCAACAATTGTAAAAGTATGTACAAAAGCGCCTAAATAGCACAGAGGAGGTGATGACTTACTATGGCATAGGGTGGTACTTCAGTTCCCTGTTCCTATGTAACAAGCCACCCCAAAACTTCATGGTTTAAAACAACAATAATTCATGATTTTTAAGGATTCTGTAATCTGAGCTTGGCTTAGCTGGGAGACTCTCCCACTTTGTGTGTTGCCTGCTGAAGGAGAAAGTCCAAGATAGCCTCTTTAGTTGCACAGCTGTTGATTTTTCTGTTGATTTCACTGAAAGAGCTGGACACTGGCCAGGCAGTTCTCACCCTCCATGTGGTATCTCCACCTGGCTTACTTGGCCTTCCTCATAGTACAGCTGTCTTGGTGTTGTCAGACTTCTTTTGGCAGATGGCTTCTAAGAGCTGCTAGTTCTCCTAAGGCCTGGGCTTGGAAATCTCAGAGTATCACTTTAACCACATCCTATTGTCAAAGCAGGTCATAAGTCCACACTAGATTCAGTAGAGGAGACATAGATTTCACTTCTTGACGAGTGGAGTGTCATGGGTGTATGTGGAGGGAATTCATGGCAGACATCTTTGGAGAGTACCGCAGGAAGAAAGGTTAAGGAAAACATCATACAGAAGTGACTGAGTTGGCCAAGGAAAAGACTGTCCAAGCATGAACTCACCATAATGTACTGAATGTTTGTTTTCCCCCAACATTCATATATTGAAATCCTAACCTGCACTGTGATGGTATTAGGACATGTGGCCTTTGGGAAGTAATTGGGTTGTGAGGGTACAGGCTTTATGCATGGGATTAGTACCCCTATGAAAGGAACCCCAGAAAGTTCTCTCACCCCTTTCCCACATGTGAAGACATGGAAGAAGTTAGCAGGCAGCAACCCGGAAGAACCTCACCAGAACCTGACCATGCTGGCCTCTCCATTCCCCAGAACTGTAAGAAATAAGTTGCTGCTGTTTATAAGCCACCTAGTCTATGGCACTTTGTTATAGCAGCCCAAACTAAAACACTCACTTAATCTTTTGGCTATGAATAAGGACTTTCCTTCCCCACCAACTTTTACCACTCCTCACCCCCGCTGCCCAGAGAACCAAGAGTGGCTCACTCCTGGCATAAAGATAGGACATGGAGAGTAGCTATTTGAGATGTGATCAAGAGTCTATTGTCCATACTATGCCCTCTTTTGGTGAGCCTGATCAACAATTGGCCTCTCCACATTCCTGGAATTTATTTGTTTCCCTGTGTGACACACCCCAGTTAATGACAAACATTTCAGTAACCTGGAGAAGAGGCCTTGTTTTCCCATCCTGCCAGATCCCTGCACTTTTCCAGAGCACTTACAGCTCTGCCTGAGTGACCCTCCACCTGGGAGCTGCCTGCCCTCATTATCACCATCCGAAACAATCCCTTCTAAGTCAGCGAAGTATCTGGGAATGCATTGTTGTTCCAGAATCCAGATGCCACTTTATCTAGTCTAACGACAAATGGAATAGCACAGTTAGTTGCCCTTCATGAAACAGAGGTTAACTCAGAAATTACCAGCATAGGCTATGAACCCTACAGGACACCTTCCTCTCAGGGGTCTCAGCTGGGCAGGACATTGCTATTGTTCTTGGAATAGGCTGTTCAGAGAAGAGACAGGACCAAGTAGACTCTTTATATCTAGGGAGTCCAAATGCTTGGTTTTTTTTTCCCCCTAAATGTATTTTGAGAACTAAAACTTTCTGAACATTTTTGATATCAAGGCAAGGAGAAAAAAGGAAAAAAAATCAATCACAATTTTTAGGCTTTTATTTTAGATTCAGGGGTACACATGTAGGTTTGTTATATAGGTAAACTTGTGTCATGGGAGTTTTTTGTACACATGATTTTTCACCCCAGTACTAAGCCTGGTACCCAATAGTTGTTATTATTATTATTTTTTGCTCTTCTGCCTTCTGCCTCCTCCCATCCTCTACCCTCAAGTAGGCCTAAGTGTCTGTTGTTCACTTCTTTGTGCTCATGAGTTCTCATCATTTAGCACCCACTTATAAGTGAGAACATGCAGTATTTGGTTTTCTGTTCCTGTGTTAGTTTGTTAAGGATAATGGCCTCCAGCTCCAACCATGTTCCTGCAAAGGACATTATCTCATTCTTTTTTCATGGCTGCATAGTATTCTATGGTATAGATGTATTACATTTTCTTTAACCAGTCCACCATTTATAGGCATTTAGGCTGCTTCCATGTGTTTGCTATTGTGAATAGTGCGGCCATGAACAAGGAATCACCACAAATTAAGAGGTCAGAATTCCTATCACATCCATTTTACAAAGCACAGGGAGATGAAGACACTGGCTTATGTTACACAGCCAACAACAACAGAGATCTGAATGCAGGACTCCTTGCCCTAGGTAGCTCCCCTTCCCTGGTTAGATCCTGCTAGTTGGGTAACATGTCAGGAGCTCTGGGCCTTTCCACTGCTCTGCCCCAGGATGCTTTCTCAGGCCTGGCCAGCCTCTACACTCTCCTTTTCCTTTTCCTGATACAAACCCAGTGACTTACCCACTTTTCTTTCCTATGAAGATTCCATCACCCCCTCTAGCCCTGGTCTTCTCCCCACTAGTCTTGGATGCATTATGGGCCACAGTTTTCCCAATTCCCTTCTTCCCCTCTGCTCTCAAACAAGAACTCACATGTTTTGTGTTTTAAGGATTCCACTGCAGGTGTCTCTAGGGACCAGGGGGAGGGGGAGAGGACAGAAGCAAAAGCCCTGCAGGTCTTTATCATTCTGGTCTTGGGTCTAGAGTCTCTGACCACCTCATAGATAGCTGAGGAAAGCCCTGGTAACCATCAAACATCCATTTTTATTTCAGAAGGTAGAGCTACTATACCTGCCCTCTGTCCCCACTGTCCCCAGCTTAGGGATAAACATGAGGATGCTTCTCTTCCTGAGAAAGTCTGCTCCCTGCCCAAAGACTCAAGCTGAGTGAAGCCCTTGTGATTTCTGGCCTCACCTAGGCAGTTTGACTCTCTGGAGTCTTCCAGATTGGGAATCACTAAATTTCCTGGCTTCTGCCATTCCCACCTTGTCCTCTGGAGGAACTGTCTCATGACTTGGCTCCAATCCTTTCAGACCACCAGGACCCTCGCTAAGGGAATGGGCAGCTGCCCCGGCTGATTAGGTTGCTGGCCTCAGAAGGCATAACAGGACACTGCAAATTAAAGTAGGTCCCATCAGCTGGAGCATTTACCAACAGACACACATCTCCTCAAAATTTAAAGCATTCAATTTCTGACTGCTTAAGAAAAACTCCTTAAGGGAATTTGAGTTATGAATCAAGAGGGAGACTGCTGTGGATTTATTTTTCCTTTTTCTTACTATTTTTCCCCCTCAGTGGAGAGCTGATACAATTAGGTTAGAATAGAATAGGTCATTGTCTCACCAGGTAATTCTTAGGGGAAAGCAGAGATGGTGTAGCTTGAAAATCATTCGGCATCAGCCACAGCCAGAGAGTAGGAGGGAGAGTCAGCATTCTCTGCAGGCTATGAAAGCCAGTTATTCATTAACACCAAGACTTGACAGTACACTGAACACCCAACATTATATTTATGCTACATAAAATAAAGTGATACAATTTTTATGACCCAATTTAAACCAGTAGAGGGTATCGGTTTAATAAAGACAAGGGCAATAGAATTATCTATAGATCTACATAACAAAAAGCTAATAAAAAGGGAACTGCACTAATTTGACAGGAAATAGATTGTATTGTCATAAAATTTGCAAAATGGAGAAAAAGTGCCTCACTCTGAATTTGTGTGAGTTAAGTTGACAGGTGCTGAGAACTGCAAAGGGAAAAAAGCAAGAACCACACAACAGTTGTTTTCTGAATTCCCAGGCCAAGCACAAGTTTCCTTCCTTTATTTATCCTTCTGACAACAAAACAGACAATCTGCTGTGAAAAACTTAAACATTTTAACAACTATGCAACAAACAAGCAAAGTTTCCTCGGGTTGTATAAGATTTTTCAAAGTTGAATTTCACTCCATGTTGATACTTTGCTTTACGTTCTAGATATCCATGGCAACTTACTGGAAATGCCTAATATAAATATAGAAATATCGGCTCTAGCTGCTCCCTGGACTGGTGAGAGCAGTGGGCTCAGAGCTGAGTGTGACTTCACTGAGAAAGGAAAATGTGCATGACATATGGTGGATTTCAATTTTGTGCCACCCACCACGTGTTCATGGAACTTCTCCTAATGGTCCACCTCCACCTCGGAACTGGGTTTGGGGGGACACAGAAAAGTCCGATCTTCTCTCTGTCCTCCACAAGCTCACAGTCCTTAGGGGATGCAAATTACTTTGATGTGTTGGCATTTCTTTTAAGGGTTTGGGGTTGAAGGTAAATCCTAATGAGCTTTGTTCATTCTGCCTATAGAATTTTCTCACCCATGCTCCTAGTACCAAGGTCATGGTGGTGTCAGCCCCTTAAATCTTTTTCCTCTGTTCATCAGTCAACTCCCTTGAACTACTCATCTTCCCTTCCAGCTGGAGCCCAGCCCTGTCTCAATCTAACCACTGGCTTCCATTACCGCTCCTCGGGTACAGAGATGGACCTGGGTACATCAAGTATCTAATCCTTGTCAGACTATTGTCAAACCCTGGGCTGTTTAGTCTCTAGAGTGGTGTGCTAGTTAATTTTATGTGTCATTTAGGCTAGGCCATAGTACCCAGATATTTGGTCAATATAACCAAATATTGACCAACAAAAATACCTTCTGTGCAGGTATTTTTAGATTAGATTAACATTATATCAGTAGACTTTGAATAAAGCAGATTGTGCTCCATGATGTGGGTAGGCCTCATTCAATGAGTTAAAAGCCTTCTGGGGGGTGGAGCCAAGATGGCTAAATAGGAACAGCTCCGGTCTACAGCTCCCAGCCTGAGCGACACAGAAGACGGGTGATTTCTGCATTTCCATTTGAGGTACCAGGTTCATCTCACTAGGGAGTGCCAAACAGTGGGTGCAGGACAGTTGGTGCAGTGCACTGTGCATGAGCCAAAGCAGGGCAAGGCTTTGCCTCACTTGGGAAGCACAAGGGGTCAGGGAGTTCCCTTTCCTGGACAAAGAAAGGGGTAACAGACAGCACCTGGAAAATCGGGTCAGTCCCACCCTAATACTGTGCTTTTCCAACGGGCCTGGAAAATGGCATACCAGGAGATTGTGTCCTGCACCAGGCTCAGAGGGTCCTATGCCCACGGAGTATCGCTCATTGCTAGCACAGCAGTCTGAGATCAAACTGCAAGGCAGCAGTGAGGCTGGGGGAGGGGCGCCTGCCATTGCCCAGGCTTGCTTAGGTAAACAAAGCAGCCAGGAAGCTCAAACTGGGTGGAGCCCACCACAGCTCAAGGAGGCCTGCCTGCCTCTGTAGGCTCCACCTCTGGGGGCAGGGCACAGACAAACAAAAATTCAGCAGGAACCTTTAAAGACTTAAATGTCCCTGTCTGACTGACAGCTCTGAAGAGAGTAGTGGTTCTCCCAGCACGCAGCTGGAGATCTGAGAATGGACAGACTGCCTCCTAAAGTGGGTCCCTGACCCCTGAGCAGCCTAACTGGGAGGCACCCCCCAGTAGGGACAGAGTGACACCTCACACGGCCAGGTACTCCTCTGAGACAAAACTTCCAGAGGAACTATCAGACA
>NW_026652286.1:33689986-33851988 GCF_009828535.3 Hylobates moloch | reverse complement strand
ATGGTTTTAGGTCTAACATGTTAGTCTTTAATCCATCTTGAATTAATTTTTGTATAAGGTGTAAGGAAGGGATCCAGTTTCAGCTTTCTACATATGGCTAGCCAGTTTTCCCAGCACCATTTATTAAATAGGGAATCCTTTCCCCATTTCTTGTTTTTGTCAGGTTTGTCAAAGATCAGATGGTTGTAGATATGCGGCATTATTTCTGAGGGCTCTGTTCTGTTCCATTAATCTATGTCTCTATTGTGGTACCAGTACCATGCTGTTTTGGTTACTGTAGCCTTGTAGTATAGTTTGAAGTCAGGTAGCGTGATGCCTCCAGCTTTGTTCTTTTGGCTTAGGATTGACTTGGCAATGCGGGCTCGTTTTTGGTTCCATATGAACTTTAAAGTAGTTTTTTCCAATTCTGTGAAGAAAGTCATTGGTAGCTTGATGGGGATGGCATTGAATCTATAAATTACCTTGGGCAGTATGGCCATTTTCACAATATTGATTCTTCCAACCCATGAGCATGGAATGTTCTTCCATTTGTTTGTATCCTCTTTTATTTCATCGAGCAGTGGTTTGTAGTTCTCCTTGAAGAGGTCCTTCACGTCCCTTGTAAGTTGGATTCCTAGGTATTTTTTCTCTTTGAAGCAGTTGTGAATGGGAGTTCACTCATGATTTGGCTCTCTGTTTGTCTGTGATTGGTGTACAAGAATGCTTCTGATTTTTGTACATTGATTTTGTATCCTGAGACTTTGCTGAAGTTGCTAATCAGCTTAAGGAGATTTTGGGCTGAGACAATGGGGTTTTCTAGATATACAATCATGTCATCTGCAAACAGGGACAATTTGACTTCCTCTTTTCCTAGTTGAATACCCTTTATTTCCTTCTCCTGCCTAATTGCCCTGGCCAGAACTTCCAGCACTATGCTGAATAGGAGTGGTGAGAGAGGGCACCCCTGTCTTGTGCTAGTTTTCAAAGGGAATGCTTCCAGTTTTTGCCCATTCAGTATGATATTGGCTGTGGGTTTGTCATAGATAGCTCTTATGATTTTGAGATACGTCCCATCAATACCTAATTTATTGAGTTTTTAGCATGAAGGTTGTTGAATTTTGTCAAAGGCCTTTTCTGCATCTATTGAGATAATCATCTGGTTTTTGTCTTTGGTTCTGTTTATATGCTGGATTACCTTTATTGATTTGCATATGTTGAACCAGCCTTGCATCCCAGGGATGAAGCCCACTTGATCATGGTGTATAAGCTTTTTGATGTGCTGCTGGATTCGGTTTGCTAATATTTTATTGAGGATTTTTGCATCAATGTTCATCAAGGATATTGGTCTGAAATTCTGTTTTTTGGTTGTGTCTCTGTCAGGCTTTGATATGAGGACGATGCTGGCCTCATAAAATGTGTTAGGGAGGATTCCCTCTTTTTCTATCGATTGGAATAGTTTCAGAAGGAATGGTACCATTTCCTCCTTGTACCTCTGGTAGAATTTGGCTGTGAATCCATCAGGTCCTGGACTCTTTTTGGTTGGTAAGCTATTGATTATTGCCACAATTTCAGAACCTGTTATTGGTCTATTCAGAGATTCAACTTCTTCCTGGTTTAGTCTTGGGAGGGTGTATTTGTCGAGGAATTTATCCATTTCTTCATAGTTTGTAGTTTCTCTGATGGTACATTGTGTTGGGTCGGTGGTGATATCCCTTTTTCATTTTTCTATTGATTCTTTTTTTTTTTTTTGTTGATCTTTTCAAAAAACTAGCTCCTGGATTCATTAATTTTTTGAAGGGTTTTTTGTGTCTCTATTTCCTTCAGTTCTGCTCTGATTTTAGTTATTTCTTGCCTTCTGCTAGCTTTTGAATGTGTTTGCTCTTGCTTTTCTAGTTCTTTTAATTGTGACGTTAGGGTGTCAATTTTGGATCTTTCCTGCTTTCTCTTGTGGGCATTTAGTGCTATAAATTTCCCTCTACACACTGCTTTGAATGTGTCCCAGAGATTCTGGTATGTTGTGTTTTTGTTCTCATTGGTTTCAGAGAACATGTTTATTTCTGCCTTCATTTCATTATGTACCCAGTAGTCATTCAGGAGCAGGTTGTTCAGTTTCCATGTAGTTGAGCGATTTTGAGTGAGTTTCTTAATCCTGAGTTCTAGCTGGATTGCACTGTGGTCTGAGAGACAGTTTGTTATAATTTCTGTTCTTTTACATTTGCTGAGGAGAGCTTTACTTCCAGGTATGTGGTTAATTTTGGAATAGGTGTGGTGTGGTGCTGAAAAAATATATATTCTGTTGATTTGGGGTTGAGAGTTCTGTAGATGTCTATTAGGTCTGCTTGGTGCTGAGCTGAGTTCAATTCCTGGATATCCTTGTTAACTTTCTGTCTCGTTGATCTGTCTAATGTTGACAGTGGGGTGTTAAAATCTCCCATTATTATTGTGTGGGAGTTTAAATCCCTTTGTAGGTCACTCAGGACTTGCTTTATGAATCTTGGTGCTCCTGTATTGGGTGCATATATATTTAGGATAGTTAGCTCTTCTTGTTGACTTGATCCCTTTACCATTATCATTACATAGTGTCTCTTTTGATTTTTGTTGGTTTAAAGTCTATTTTATCAGATACTAGGATTGCAACCCCTGCCTTTTTTTGTTTTCCATTGGCTTGATAGATCTTCCTCCATCCCTTTATTTTGAGCCTATGTGTGTCTCTGCACATGAGATGGGCTTTCTGAATACAGCACACTGATGGGTCTTGACTCCTTATCCAGTTTGCCAGTCTGTGTCTTTTAATTGGAGCATTTAGCCCATTTACATTTAAAGTTAATATTGTTATGTGTGAATTTGATCCTGTCATTATGATGTTAGTTGGTTATTTTGCTCGTTAGTTGATGCAGTTTATTCCTAGCCTTGATGGTCTTTACAATTTGGCATGTTTTTGCAGTGGCTGGTACCGGTTGTTCCTTTCCATGTTTAGTGCTTCCTTCAGGAACTCTTTTAAGGCAGACCTGGTGGTGACAAAATCTCTCAGCATTTGCTTGTCTGTAAAGTATTTTATTTCTCCTTCACTTATGAAGCTTAGTTTGGCTGGATATGAAATTCTTGGTTGAAAAATCCTTTCTTTAGGAATGTTGAATATCGGCCCCCACTCTCTTCTGGCTTGTAGAGTTTCTGCCCAGAGATCAGCTGTTAGTCTGATGGGCTTCCCTTTGTGGGTAACCCGACCTTTCTCTCTGGCCGCCCTTAACATTTTTTCCTTTATTTCAACTTTGGTGAATCTGACAATTATGTGTCTTGGAGTTGCTCTTCTCGAGGAGTATCTTTGTGGCGTTCTCTGTATTTCCTGAATCTGAATGTTGGCCTGCCTTGCTAGATTGGGGAAGTTCTCCTGGATAATATCCTGCAGAGTGTTTTCCAACTTGGTTCCATTCTCCCCGTCACTTTCAGGTACACCAATCAGACATAGGTTTGATCTTTTCACATAGTCCCATATTTCTTGGAGGCTTTGTTCATTTCTTTTTATTCTTTTTTCTCTAAACTTCCCTTCTCGCTTCATTTCATTCATTTCATCTTCCATCAGCGATACCCTTTCTTCCAGTTGATCGCATGAGCTACTGAGGCTTCTGCAATCTTCGCGTAGTTCTTGAAACTTGGCTTTCAGCTCCATCAGCTCCTTTAAGCCCTTCTCTGCATTGGTTATTCTAGTTATCCATTCATCTAATTTTTTTTCAAAGTTTTTAACTTCTTTGCTATTGTTTTGAATTTCCTCCCGTAGCTCGGAGTAGTTTGATCATCTGAAGCCTTCTTCTCTCAACTTGTCAAAGTCATTCTCCATCCAGCTTTGTTCCATTGCTGGTGAGGAACTGCGTTCCTTTGGAGGAGGAGAGGTGTTCTGCTTTTTAGAGTTTCCAGTTTTTCTGCTCTGTTTTTTCCTCATCTTTGTGGTTTTATCTACTTTTGGTCTTTGATGATGGTGAAATACAGATGGGTTTTTGGTGTGGATATCCTTTGTGTTTGTTAGTTTTCCTTCTACCAGACGGGACCCTCAGCTGCAGGTCTGTTGGAGTTTGCTAGAGGTCCACTCCAGACCCTGTTTGGCTGGGTGTCAGCAGCGGTGGCTACAGAACAGCGGATTTTCGTGAGACTGCAAATTCAGCTGTCTGATAGTTCTTCTGGAAGTTTTGTCTCAGAGGAGTACCTGGCCAAGTGAGGTGTCAGTCTGTCCCTACTGGGGGATGCCTCCCAGTTAGGCTGCTCGGGGATCAGGGACCCACTTTAGGAGGCAGTCTGCCCATTCTCAGATCTCCAGCTGCATGCTGGGAGAACCAGTACTCTCTTCAAAGCTGCCAGACAGGGACATTTAAGTCTGCAGAGGTTCCTGCTGACTTTTTATTTGTCTGTGCCCTGCCCCCAGAGCTGGAGCCTACAGAGGCAGGCAGGCCTCCTTGAGCTGCAGTGGGCTCCACCCAGTTCGAGCTTCCTCGCTGCTTTGTTTACCTAAGCAAGCCTGGGCAATGGTGGGTGCCCCTCCCCCAGCCTCGCTGCCGCCTTGCAGTTTGATCTCAGACTGCTGTGCTAGCAATCAGTGGGAGTCCGTGGGCATCGGACCCTCTGAGCCAGGTGTGGGACACAATCTCCTAGTGTGCCGTTTTCCAAGTCTGTTGGAAAAGCGCAGTATTAGGGTGGGACTGACCTGATTTTCCAGGTGCCGTCTGTTACCCCTTTCTTTGTGTAGGAAAGGGAACTCCCTGACCCCTTGCACTTCCCGAGTGAGGCAAAGCCTCACCCTGCTTCAGCTCGTGCACAGTGCGCTGCACCGACTGTTCTGTACCCACTGTTTGGCACTCCCTAGTGAGAAGAACCCGGTTCCTCAAATGGAAATGCAGAAATCACCCATCTTCTGTGTCACTCACGCTGGGAACTGTAGACTGGAGCTGTTCCTATTCGGCCATCTTCTGGTTGCTTTTCTTTTATTACATTAAAAATGATAGCATCAATGATTATGAGCAATGAAATCAGCCTAAAATATGGTTTTAGAGGTTTAAAAACCTCATCCAAGTGCTCTCCTTTCCAATCCTCCTGAGAATATTAACATTGACAACCTGCCATGTATCTTGCCACAATTTCCTTTATGCTCAAACACACACATATATTTAGGACATTTTTTAGCTGGTGTTGGTGTTTGTTTTCATAGAAATTGAATTATACTATAATGGTAACTCTACTTTTCTCATATAACAGTATATCATGGGCAATAAAGATAGCTCTATTTCCATATCTTCACAGTTGTATAGTAGTTTACAGTATGGAGCCATCACAATTGAGTCAAGGACATTTCTTCTTGCTGGACATTGAGGTTCTTCCCAGGTTTTTCATTTTATAAACAATGATACCGTAAATATCCTGGTACATATATCCTTACGTATAAGAGCTTTCATTTCTATTAGATTTCCCAGCGTGGGATTTCTGGCCAGATTTTTGTAATGCCTACTAAAAAAGAACTTGGGTGAAGGAGTGAGATTTTTGTAAATCCATGCATATTTACTTTTGCCCTAAGTTTTCTGAGATGATCATTCTTTGTGGGATTCAAGATCAAAGTTTGAAGTTGACTTCTAGGCCCCATCCTGGTACATTCTGGATGAATTTTGGGGTTGGAAGATGGGAGACCCATACATTTTGAGGGAAATAAGAAGGATAATAGGAGTCAGTAAGGAAGTAGTCAGCATCAAAGGAGGAGAGCGTTTAAAGAGATAGTCAACCTAGTTAACTGCTGCAGAGAGGAAAAGGAGCAGGAAAAGAAGGCTGTTCGCAAAATTTCTGCATCCCTCTCCTGGGCATATGGTAAAACAGTACTTCGTCCATTGCTTTGATGTTAGGCATGCCACGTGATTTGTCTTAGTGAATGAAACAGTGCAGAAGTGACATGTGTCTCTATGAGGTAGAAGACTTTAAGAGCTGGTACTCAATTTTCTATGTCTCTTTGTCCTCATCACAGAGACTGGTGGCATTCTAGACATGGAGGCTCTATGAGCCAGAGTCCCCGAGTGATGATGACACAGGACAGCACTCCCTTAGCTCCCAGCCAATGCCAGATGGACACATGCAGAGTCCATGAGATATAAATCTTGCTGTTTTAAGCCACTAAGATTTTAGGGTTACTTGTTACTATAGCATAACTTAGCCCATCCTGACTGATACAGTCATTTAGAAAAGAGACCCAACTGAGAGACACTGATGTCAGATCCCAAGGAATGAAGAGTAGCCAGGTCGTAGCTCGGGGGTTAAAGAGTGGAAGTGTAGTGAGGAAGTGTAAGTAGCAAGCATCGAATTTATTTCAAGGTTATTTAGGGGCTATGAGAACCCAGTTCTGCCAATGAGTTACATAAATGCTCTTGGGGAGAATCTAGGGACAATTCTAGAACGCTTTTAAAATAAACTTAGAAAGATTAACTGCATAAATAATGGCAAAACCAGGACAGTCACTGAAGAATTCTTGATTATATAGACTAAGATTCCAGCAGCTTGTATGCAGCTTAATGTGTGCTAAAGATATAAGAGTATCACACAATGAATTCTTCTGTGTCTACTTCTAGGAAAAAAATTCATTTCTCCTGATAAACTACATTTCCTTTTATTTATGAGAATTATATCAGCATCCCTAGAAACCCTTGTTCCTTGCTCTCCTCTTTGTCTTGACTGCCAGGGGCTTCCGAGCTGTGTTCAAGTGAAAAATTGATCCTTTACCTGGACGGTTTGGTACAGTTCTTCCCCTGGGGGTCAGCTTGTGAAGCAGGGATGCATTAGGCATGGGGTCTGTGTTGGAAGATCTGGACAACTTAGATGGCCCGGGTGGCTGAAAGTACCAAAGCTTCTCTTACTGTGGCCAAGACAATTTGGGATATTTTATAGCTGGAAAAGATCTATCAAAAATGCTATGAGAGCAAAAGTATAGAGTAAGGGAGGGAGGGAATGTGTGTATAGGGGAATGTGTGTTTGTTTTTGCCTATTTTACTGAGGATGACCCTAAAACCAGTAGTCACATAACTAGCAAAATCCAGCAACACCTTCAGAATCATTCAACAACAGTTGGACAGTCTTAATGTAGAAAATGATGTAGATAAGAGCCTGGTTCCCCTCAAGATAAGATCAGAACTGTTTATCACACAACATCAGCGTTTTTGAAACTGTGGGCCACATATTTTTAGTGGATTGTGAAATTGAATTAGAGCATTTTGACCACAGTTTACAAAAATAAAATGGAACAGAAAACACCAGAATGCATTCCATGTCATAAATATAGGTTTGGTTTTTTCATTTGTTTCTTTTGTTTTGGTTTTTAGAGATGGGGTCTCACTCTGTTGTCCAGGCTGGAGTACTGGAGTACAGTGGCGCAAACACAGCTCACTCTAGCCTCGACCTCCCAGGCTCAAGTGATTCTCCTACCTCAGCCTCCCAAAGACCTCGGACTGCAGGCGCACACTGCCATGCCCAGCTAATTTTGAAAAAACTTTTTTTATAGAGACAGGATCTCCACATGCTGCCCAAGCTGGTTTCGAAGTCCTGGGCTCAAGTGATCCTCCCACCTTGGCCTCCCAAAGTAGTTTTTTTTTTTTTTTAATG
Source organism: Hylobates moloch (assembly GCF_009828535.3). Taxonomy (NCBI): domain Eukaryota; kingdom Metazoa; phylum Chordata; class Mammalia; order Primates; family Hylobatidae; genus Hylobates; species Hylobates moloch. The sequence goes on along the minus strand of NW_026652286.1, from coordinate 33,844,389 downwards.
ACACTTTTTTTTCTGTGTGTGTGTGTGTGTGTGTCCTGGGTTGTGATCCAGAATGTGTTCTTATTGTGGGCTCTGGGGGGATAAAAGAACACACGAATCTAGAGCCAGTGGGGAGTGTGAAGACAGGGATAGACCTGCACCCTGTAGAGACCAAAATACCACAAGATAGGCAAAAACTAGATATTGCCGAGGAGAGAGTGCTTTATGAAGCTAAAGCCAATGGTGGGGTCACTGATTCTGAGTGAGGTGGAGCTGGCCGAGCATGCAGAAAATAGGGAACAGTTTAAACAAGTGCTCAGCCTTGGCATGGCTGAACATAGTTTGTTAGAGTCAATAAGTGTTTAAATTGGTATACCATGTCAGTAGCAATTTGTATTAAATCTCTCTCCTTGATCTTGGATCAATTTCCTCCAGCTTGATAAACCAGAGGGATAATCTGAGAGAGAAACGCAGTGGTGCCGAACAGAAGGGCCCGAGGTGCGATGAGTATAATATGAACACGAAGGAAAATAGTGAGTTCAGAAGCCTGGAGAATCAGAAGCAGGTCAAGCACTGGGGTTCAGGGCAAAGACCCTGCACACTGTGAAGGTGTTGGAGACCTGTTTTGAGGTGGTACTGCGGCTCAATGTGAGTGCAGACCTGAGAGATTAAAGTGCCCACAAAGGGCCAAATACCTGTCCCTTCATGACATGACTTTTGGCTCTGTGACTTTATTTTAGGGCAATTAATGTCTTTGAATCTTTCATTAAAAGCCACTTCAAATCCTTTTCCTAAACCAGTAGTATACAAGTGATAAGTACATGGAGATTGGTAAGACTGTAGCTCGTTTTATTTCATGTCCTATCCTCTTGTTTATGCTACCCTTTGGTGAATTTACAGGCTGTGGGCATTTTTCCCCTATTAATAGAAGTTTTGGAGGGCATCCAACACCAAAAGTGATCCTATACTTGGGATACACAGATACTTTAAACTGCAACAATAGTTTCTCTTCCATCTTTATCTTCTATATCCTTTAAATTTTCCTTGCAGGCATAATTATCTGACCTCTGAAAACTGTTAGCTACAGAACCAGAGTTATGACAGTATAGATTTTTTTTTTCTATTTTCAACACCTTGGCTGTGCTTGGCATGCTGCAAATACCATATCGTCATCCAGACTAAAATTGTAATTCTGGGTGTGTACAATGTCACTGCGGTTAAATTGCTGATATAGAAGAATTCTGTTCAGGTTATTGTCAGTGATAGAGAGCAAAGCATGTGGTTGTTTGAACATTTATCTTTTTCCCTTTGTTTTCAGGAAGATTATAAGAATGAAAAGATCTTCGTTAGGATAGTAGCATATTCTATTTAACCTAACACTGTTTAATAAATAGAAACACATTTAAGGGAAGATACAACATAGAAGAAGATTTCTTGTTTTTTTTTGATATAGAGATTTTTTTTAAGATCAGTTTAGGTTCACAACAAAACTTAGCAGAAGAATGTTTCAAAAAAAACATAAATCTTTACTAAAATTATCAAGCATTGTCACAATGGTAATTGCCCTTGGCTAGTACTTAACAACACTTTTGTTTTTATTTCTTTTTTTTTTTTTCTTTTTTTTGAGACAGAGTCTGGCTCTGTCGCCCAGGCTGGAGTGCAGTGGCGCAATCTTGGCTCACTGTAACCTCTGCCTCCCAGGTTCAAGCGATTCTCCTGCCTAAGCCTCCTGAGTAGCTGGGATTACAGGAACGTGCCACCATGCCCAGCCTTTTTATTTCATTATTTATTTATTTACTATTTGCAGAGAAAACTGGCGTGTAAAGCTCTGCCCATTGACCCTTCAACAGTCTCTAATGATCTGACTCCCACTTCTAGCTCCAGTTTGCATCATGATCACTGGTCTCAGGCAGTCTTGGCTCTAATTCTAAAACTCCAGTGTTTCCCACTATACCACATTGCTAATTTCTTAAAGGACTTAGGCTTTCAATTGCCTTAAGAACCTAAAGAAAATTGCCTTAAAACCTATAGAAAAAAATCAAAAGAAGATAAATTTTAAAACCCAGATTTAAAAAAATGATCTCAAATGCTACTTTTCCTTTTTAGGAAACATTCAAATGTCTACTTTGATAAAAAAGATACAAAAATATTTAAGAAAAAAGAACCTGTATGCCCCTCCAGCCATCCATGTCCCTGCCCCCTTTCCTCCCCAGAAAAGCAAACATAATTTCTCCTACAGGCAGGTTTGGTTTGTATTTGTGGGTAGCAGAAGTGAATTCTGAGGATAACATGGTTTACATGTGTGCTGGGATTTCCATTCACCCCTTCTTTGGCTGGCTTGAAAAATTAAACATGCGTGTCCTGTGTACAACCAGATGTGCATGACTCCTCATTGCTTTGAACAGTTCCAGATCCTTAGTAATTTGAGTTTATCTCAAAAATTACTGAACTGCACGGCAAGAAATTAAACTAAAAATTATGTTCATCCATCATCTTTTATGAGCCATGAAAAACTACATGGGGAATAAATCTTTGCAAGCAAGACAGTTTTTTTATAAGTGGTTCTTCTGCACTTCAAATGCATTAATATTCAAAACCATAACCTGTCGCGTGCTCAGCTTTGCGTGAGAAGGGGAACAAATCAATCCCCTCCTCCTGTTTACTGTGTTGATTAAGACTGTTCTTGTCTTTGCCTGGGATACACGAGGTATTGTTGCTTTTCCCTTAAAGAAGTAGGTGCTCAGGAAGCCCAAAACAGAAAGAGGGAATCGACATTTCTTATGAGCCTGCTGTGGACCATGCTGAATTCTCCCTGCATTCCAAGAAGTTTATTATTATTATTATTATCCCTACATTGCTGTGGAGAAAAATACAGCTCAGAGAGCCTATGAAACGCTGGTGAGCTGATACGGCTAGTAAGTATGAGCCGGGGTGAATCCTACTCAGTCTAAATCCAAACACTTCTTGGATTCCTCCAAGGCATCCCTCACAAAGCAATAAAAGGAAGTAAGAAAATGCATGCCTCAAGCAACAAGAGCCCTTCAAGTGTCGGCAGAGAGGAGAATGGAGCATTCTCCCCATCTCCAGCTCTTAACAGCTCCTTCACTCTGCTCACAATTCACCCAGAAGTCACAGCATGCTGTTCACTCTCTGTGTGTGATTGCTTTAGTTGTGAGTGGGAAGCTGCCATGAGTGACTCATGTCATGTGCCCCCACACAGCCCTCACGAGGGTATGGAATGCTCCCACCTCAACGTGTTCTGAAGCAATTCATTCCTGCCTGCATGGCATAGTTGTTCCCTAGATATCCGGCACTAGGTCCCCCCTCCTAACCTCCAAATAATTATCAAAGTCAGAATCAATGTCTTTTAAGCAAAAACCCACTCTCTCTACTCTTTGCAGGAAGTCAAATTGCAGTCTCCTTGGCTGATAACTGATGTCAGGAACTGTGGCCTTGTGAGCTCTTTCCTGCTCTCTGCTTGGACCCGTGGCACTGATGGGTGCTTATAGGAAAAAACCGGAGAGCAGTTCCTCCTCCCAGCTGTCTTCCTCCCAGCTGTCATGGCTGTTTAAGCAGCAGCCTCAGTTGGTACTTACATCTTTCATGGCCAGGAAAAATCTTGAGCTTTTTCTGAGCTCAAGATGTGCTTTTTGTAAACAACCCAAACTGGAACTGTTTTCCTGGCCCGTTACAGAGGGGCTAGGATGTCGGGACACCTACTGCTCCAGCAGTCCCCACCTTGTGACACCCTGTGAAGACTGAAGAAAGTGTAGTACCATGAACAATATTCTTATCTCCATCCATGGCCTGACACCCGCGGCTGGGCTTACCCTCCTCTGTGGTCTCCCTCAAATCTCCTGTGTCCTCAGCGCCTTGTGTGTTCACTGTGCCCGCCTTGTCAATCAGTTTTCTAGACACTGCCCATCAGCATTTAAGCCTTGCTGGAGAAAAAATTCACACAACCAGGCCAAATGGTGCCATGACTGTCATAGTCAAGCTTTAGCAGGGCTCTTGACATTGGTGGGCAGTGCTCTGAGTCATCTCCAAGTGATTTTCCATCACGTCTACATCCCTCAGGGACTGGCCTGAAACTCTTTCACTGCCCCTGGGATTACAACTCACTCCTCTCAATTCTTGCAGAAAACTTCAAGGGTAATGATTCTGAGCCCCTCAAAGATAAGAGCCACACTTTGTTCATATTTGCGGCAATAATGAACTGGACAAATGATTGAAATGAACAAACAGAATAAAACTGTTTAACTTGAGTCTCCCCACATTTAGTCCTCTTCACCATTAATCTGAATCAAGAGGAAGGGAAAGAGACATTTAAATTAAGCACTAAACCATTTTTTAAGCCCTGTGATCAGCACTTTCTAATATATTATCTCATGTAATCCTCACCCAAGCCTGTGAGGTAGGTAATGTTATTTCCATTTTATGCGTACAGAACAGTAATTGGTCCAGATTTGTCTAATTCCGAAGCTCATGCACTTTTCCCTGCATTTGCTATCTGACTTCCTACCTGCTTTTCCATCTTTATCTCTTCTAATTCTCTAATGGCCAAGAGAGTTTATTAATAGTTGGCATTTGAGGAAGCAGAGTGTGAGCTGGCTTCTGCAGATAGTAAGAGGGAGAGGTCCCCCAAATGGTAATATTCACTGGTAATACTTGGCAAAGGAGGCAGAAAGGGGCTGAGAATATGTATTAGTTTGAACATGATTGATTTTTATTGCAAGCAACAAATACCCAACTTAAAATAGAGGAAAAAGAGAGAATTGAATCATGTACCTAGAAAATCCTAGGCACATTTGTTGAGTGTTTAGATATCAGGCTCCAACAATGCATCAACCTGGTGTCATTCTCTGTCTGGGCTTTGCTCTCTGCTGTGCTGGCTTTATCATAACATAGGGTGCCTCTACTTGGTAGCCAAGTGGCCACCGTTCTCTCTAGGCTCACACTGTCCTGACATTTGCTATGCTGTGGCCCCTTCTCCCGCCCTCCAATCTCCTGTCTCTGTCTGAGCTCCTTCAGATTAAAGTCTGCACCCTCATCTGTATCCCCAGGGCCTGGCCTCATTGGTGATCACTTACTAAATAGATGAATGAATACAACCTGCTGTTCCTCCTCCACTCTAAAGTGGTCAAGTTCACTGTGAGGGATGGGGGAGCAGTCAGAACAGATCTGGGACAAAGTTTCCCTTTGTACATCTTCCCACTTAGTTTTTAATTCTAGCCCTGTTTGCCTTTGTTCTCCAGTGATTTTTTTAACAGATCTTTTCCTCCCTTACTCTCCAATCAAGACTTAGAGGGTGGGGGAAGGAGGAAAACAGGGAATGACTGCTAATGGGTTCAGGCTTTCTAGGAGAGGGGAAGAAAACGTTCTAAAATTAGATTGTGGTAATGACTGCACGACTCTATGGATATACTAAAAAGCATTGGCTTTTACACTTTAAGTGGGTAAATTTTGTGGTATGCAAATTATATTTCAACAAAGTGGTTTACACAAAGATTTAAAGAAAAAAATCCAAAAAAGGATATCCTTACAACACAGAATAAACAGAAAGCCCACTCTATATTGCTTTTCCCTATATTTACAGCTACTATACAATAATAACAGAATATCTACATCGTTTTCATATGTTGCTGTAACTATGATGAATAGAAACAGCACGGGTCTGGGTGCAGTGGCTCATGCCTGTTATCTCAACACTTTGAGAGGGTGTGGCTGGAGTATCACTTGAGGTCAAGAGTTTGAGATCAGCCTGGTCAACATAGCAAGACCCTGTCTCTACAACAGAAGAAAACAAAACTTAAATTAGCTTGGCATGGTGGCTAGGTGCTCAATCCCTTACTTGGGAGGTTGAGGTGGGAGGATTGCTTGAGGCCAGGAGTTTGAGACCAGCCTGGGGAACACGGAAAGACTTTGTTTCTAAATTTTTTTTTTTAAATTAGCTGGATGTGGAGGCATGCACCTACAATGCCAGCTATTTGGGAAGCTGAGGTCTGAGGACTGCTTGAGCCCAGGAGGTTGAGGCTGCAGTGAGCTATGATTGCACCACTGCACTCCAGCCTGAGTGACAGAGAAAGACCCTATCTCTGAAAAAGAAAAAAAAAAAGGCAGGGATGTATGTGTGTCTGTTTCTACATGGTAATATCTTCAGTGCATAGAACAATGCCTGGCATCCAGTAGGTGTGGTAATTGCAGGAAATGGGTACAAATTCTTTGTAGTTCCTCCCATCAAAGGGTCAAATCTGTTTCTCCTCCCCTTGAATCTGAGCTTGGCCACATAACTTGATTTGGCCAAAGCAACATTAGCAAACGTGAGGCAAGTAAGGCTTTGAAAGCCCTGAGCACTGAAGCTTACCTGCACGTGCAGCTGGAAACCCTCCCATGACCATGTGAGGAATCCCAGGTTGCCCTACTGGAGGATGAGAGACCCAGTGGAGCACAGATGAGGCGTCCCAGTGAAGGTCCTCTAGAACAGTCACGCTGCCAACTGCTGGACGTGTGAATGAGCCCATGCTAGACCACACGGTCTCAGCCATGCCACCAGCTGACCACAGAGATTCCATCCCCCACGCTCCCCCAAAACCCTTAACAGACCAGAAGAATTGTCCAGCTGACTCACTGAATCATGAGCCAATACAATGATGGTCGCCTCAAACCACTAATTTTGGGGTAGTTTGTTACAGAGCAATGGGTAACTGAAACAGTAGGCAGTCCATACATATAGAATGAGCAGACTCAAAGGTATCTGCAGATTGGCTGAGGAGGAAAGCATGCCCTGGAGGCTGGAAGTGTAAAGGATGATTCCAGCTGAGGGCAGAACAAGAGGTAGAAGGAAGGCAGGAGAGACACATGGGCAGCAAGCAGAGAAGCAAAACTCACTCTCCTCCCTGTTAGGGAATCTTGTCTCTTCTACAACATTTACCTGATTCTTTAAACACACTGTCCTCTTACCCCATTCCCATGGTACTTGGCCACACCAGCCAGCTGCAGACAGTAATGTTCCCCAGACCCGTCCTAGCTGCTTTGGCTCTCAAACTTCAGATTTTGACCTTTTGACCCTCATAGTCCATAATTATACTTTGCTCTTTGCTACTTCTGGTCCTTTTGGTTATGCAAACATCAGGGACTCTCTTCCTTAGCTTTTTGGCCTCAACAGTCTATTCTAAGCTTTGTTTGCTTCTTGCTTTCTGGATTCCCAGCAGTTTAAGCCTGCTTCTAGAGGAAATCCTCTGGCCAGGGGTAAAGACTTCAGTCATCTTGTTTGGAACCCATGAAGGCCTCCTGTCACTCTGGGCAGAATGTGATGGGGGAAGCTCTCCTACCCCTGCCACTGGAGAGTGCAGAGCACTGGTGCAAACCATGGGGCTCTATGACAACGAATATAGACTGTATCGTCCCCAAATTCACATGCTGAAATTCCAGTTCCAAATGTAAGGGTATCTGGGGATGCGACTTTTGGGAGGTAATTAGATGATGAGGGGAGAGCCCTCATGAATGAGATTAGTGCCCTTTTAAAGGAGGCCCGAAAGAGATTTCCTGTCTCTTCCACCATGTGACGTTACAGTGAAACGACAATCATCTGTGAACCAAAAAATAGCCCTCACCGGACACCAAATCTGCCAGCATTTTGATCTTGGACTTCCCAGCCTCCAATACTGTGAGAAATAAACTTTTGTTGTTTATAAGACACCCAATCTATGGCATTTTGTTATAGCAGCCCAAAGGAACTAAGACAACAATTCTCCCCACTCCATTGGAGAAAAGAGCATGCAGCTGTTGCCCTGTACTCCCTGGTGACATAAAGTAAGCGACCATTCCTGCCACTGCTTTTCCTGAGAGACCTGGAGAGGTGGGGTTAAGTGGTGGGACTGGAGAGAACACCAGACTGTCCTGGAACACAATGTGGTAAGGTGCCACAGGCATTTCTGGAGAAACATCAGGACTACCCATCTATGGGAAATGGACAGGAGCAAAACAGAGATGTCTGCCCCATATCTGCCCCCCTAACTTACCTGACTCTTTAAACACACTGCCCTCTTATGGCTGACTCACCATGTATCAAACTGCAGCTCACAAGTAAAGTCCACTTGTCCTAAGTAATTGTGCTGGACCACACTGAAGTATTTCAACCCTGTGTTCTCACATTCACTCTCCTGACCTGAGCATCCTGCCTCTGTGCTGTGGCTTCTGGCTGGCTGCTGCTTGACTTAGTTTAGATGAACCATTTGGATGCCTTCTTTGGCTTGTAGGACTCATCTTTCCATTCAGCATTTGGATCCATTCTTTCTTAGAATCTTGATGTCCTCACCAAATCTCATGTGACCAGAGGGTGACCAACTCATCCTGATTTCCCCAGTTTTGAAACTGAAAGTCCTGAGTTTCAGGAGACCGCCTCAGTCCTGTACAAACAAGGATGGTTGGTCACTGCAGGTAGGAGTTCCCCAGAATGCCTAGATGGTCAAGTTAATCCCCTCTCCCCAACAGGCAGCTAGGGAAGCCCCATCCATTGACGTAGCATCTCATCTATCAGATGAGGGATAAGAGATGTGTGCCACATAGAGTGGTTGTGAGAATTAAATGAGACAGAACATGCAAAGTGCTTACTGGCATGTCATTAAGTTACGGGTAAACATGTCTTATTGTCATCATTGTTGTTGTTGTTATTTTATTATTTCAAAACATCCTAGAAGAGGTGAATTCGTATAACACTGTACAAGAGTCTATGGTGTTGTAGATTCAGTGAAATCTAATGTTACGCTAGATAAAATGAGTAAGATCAATAACTCTGGGCCCATGGAGATGCCTACTCTCTATAGCAATAACCAAACTAATATCATTTGATGTGAATTAGACACTTTATTTAACTTCAGGGTCTCTGGGGGCTCACACACAAGCAGGCTCCAAAAGCCTCTACCCTGAGGTAGCGTGGGCAAACATCTCCCTTTCCTTTCTCCCCCTCCCCACTAACTTCCATGCCTTGCTCAGGTTGCCCTTGTCAGATTCAGATTCATTCACTATTTCTAAAAGCAGGTCCATCCCATATTTAAAATATTCCCAGGAGTGCTGGGAATAAGATATTCCCAGGAAAGGAGGTTGATGCCAGCTGGACCCTATTACATGAGATAAACTATCTATTGGATGCCAACTGATTCAGAATCTCTAAGAGTGGACCCCAGAAATCCACACTTTTAATGCATTCCCCAGGTGGCTCTTAGGCACACTAAGGTGCCAGAACCCCCACAGTAGACATGGGCTCCTAGTAGAAGGTATTTGTGCCTTGTTCACTGCAATATCACCATCCTCTAGGACGGGACCTGTGCTCAGTAGGCACATCCTGAATGTGTGTTTATTTATCAGTCCATCCTTTTGTTTCTGATGCTAAAGATTTTGTGTGCCCAGAAAGTATTTCTCCAGAATGAGACAACAACACATGTTCTAGTCATTGAGGCATTTGTTTACACCAGTTTTTCACCCTGGTGGTAATGATTAGGACTGAAAACACTTTGAAAATTAACAAATTTCATGAGGAAAGGAGCAAATTAAGTCTGTGCCGGCAAGAGGCTTCGATTAGATGGAAACAGCACTATAAAAACAATCGCCTGGTCTGCCAAGCAAGGTACACTCGCTCCTCTCAAATTAATGCCATCTGGTTACCCACTTCAAGACAAAGGCCCCTCCCCAGGAACGCCACGCACGGGAATGAGGACAAGTAATCTAATTCTCCACGACACTTCCATCTCCATTTTAATATGGAAAATCTCGATGAAATGGATTCTGCAAGAACAGATTTTCATTATTGAAAAGCCATGTCAGAATAAATTAGCATGAAGAAGCAGCAGGAAAATACTGGATTGGATTATTCAGAACAATTAGATTATCCACCTATTGGCAAAGTTGTTTCATATGCATTTAGTAGGCGTTAAAGACACTGAGTATTGTTCTTTCTACTAGTGAAAAGGTTGAATTATCTGCCTGAATTTCTGAATTGACAATTTGCATGCTTTCCCTGCTATTTCCAAGTCATTTGGTTATTTTGCATCTTGGGTCAGTAATGATAGCATTGTATTATATCAGGTCTCATAACTGAGCTTACATCTAGCAGGAATCTACCTGGAAAATATTGTCAGAGGAGAGGGAAGAGCAAAACAGATACAGACTGCCAAATTCGCAGGTTGTAGGGAAATACTTGAGCTGCCCTTTTTGTGGGTGAGCCAGGGAGATGGCTCCAGGGACCTGTGCTGCTGGGGTCCTTGGGAGATAGGTGGGGGTACGCAGGATGGCTCACAGCTGGTGCCAATGTGGCTGGGGGCTTACAGACAAGCAGGGCTCCAAAAGCCTCCACCCTCAGGCAGCGTGGGCAAACGTCTCCCTTCCTTTTTCCCTCCGCCTCACTAACTTCTGTGCCTTCCTCAGGTTGACCCTGTCAGATGCAGATTCATCCGCTATTTCCAAAATGCCTGCTCTGTTTCAGGCCCTGCGTTAGTCTCCTTTCTGATCATTCTCCACAGATAATCAGGTATTAGAAAACACACATACAAAGCAGGAAAAGCTGTCAAGCATCTCCTCTTTCCTCTGTGACCTTGTGTTTCTGTGCCTGCTTCCTGGCTAGATTGTGAGACCCTGGAGGGTATGGACTATGTCTGTTTATCCGGCAGCGATCACAGTGTTTGGCACTTGGCACACACATAATAAATGTCCAGTGAACAAGTAAATAATTACTCTGTGGCATTGGTCTGGTCTCATTTTATAGAGGAGGAAATTGAAATAGCATTTAAATGATGTGCCTTGGTTGACACAGCTAGTATGTGGGCCGCAGGGCCTTGCCCCACATTTGTTTGTTCTTGGCCGAACACTATGATGGGTGGGATTGAGGACCAAGTCTTCCTTCCCCTTCTATACTGTAAGTCTGTGGATCCCATACCTCTCTATAGGGGACACTGCTCAGGGAAATACCTGACTTCTTCCTTTATCAAGGAAACTTCAATTTGGCCCCTTCCCTTCCTGATAAATGGCATTTCTGAAATGACAATTAGGGCTGGGTCTCATCTTTGCCCGGTAGCTCTTCTCTCCTGATGTTTTTTTCTGGTCTAGAGGCCTTGCAGAGCCCTGGCTGAACATGGCTCACAGCACATTGCCACCACTGGGCTACCACCGCCGGCACTGTGTTGCTCCTCCTGGTGGGCTCTGCAGCACCAGGCACCTAGGCCTCCAGCATCTACAGTGTGCTGCCCAGGCCTCTGTCCTGGCCCAAAAGGAACAGAGCTCCAAGGGTCTCTGCCACAGACTTCCTGCCTGCCCAAGACTGTGTTCAGGAAATCATGAATGATGTGTAAGGTGGGAAACGGGGGTTGGGTGGAACACAGTGCTAGAGAAGCTACTGGGACCACGTTGTCAAGAATCTTATGTATCGTGTTATTCATACGACCTCTGAAGGCAACTAGCTCATTGGCTATCACCTCCAAATTTCCTAATTCACTGTATTAGGCCATTCTTGCATTGCTATAAAAGAATACCTAAGACTGGGTCATTTATGAATAAAAGAGATTTAATTAGCTCACAGTTCTGAGGCTGTACAGGAAGCATGGTGCCAGCATCTGCTCAGCTTTTGGGGAGGCCTCAGGGAACTTTTACTCCTGACAGAAGGCCAAGTGGGAGCAGGCATGTAACATGGCCAGAGCAGAAGCAAGGAAGGAGGTGGGGATGCTACACACTTAACCAGATCTTGTGAGAACTCACTATCACAAGGACAGCACCAAGCCTCGAGGGATCTGCCCACGTGATCCAATCACTCCCACCAGGCCCCACCTCCAACACTGGGGATTACAATTCAACATGAGATTTGGCAGGCACACATATCCAAACCATATCACTCACCCTCTGCAGGATGGAGGTAAATGTTCTCTCCAATCTGGATCATGCTACATAATTACTAATCAATAGCAGAACCTTTTCTTCCCCAGAGCTTACACAAGGAACTGAAATTCTTCTCAATACAGTCTTCCAGGCAGCCACTACCAACGAGCTGGATTGGCACACGACATGAAATCTATTTGCCATTCTGATTCTAGGCATGCCCTCCATTTGGATAAGTGGAGGAAAATCTTGTCATCCAGGTAATCTCAATCGATTTTTCTTCCTCACTTTCCTCCCCTGCTCCAGGGAGCTATAAACAAATAATGCTCCAAGGGATACTCATAAGCTCCCTCTCCCATTCCTCAGTCTTACCCCAAAGAGTGAACCTCCCCACTCGCTCCCTAGAGCAACAGCATCTGTGGCTTTTGCAGAGTCCCTATGCAATGGGTCAGAGACAGCTTTCCTGCTAAAACTAATACACACAATAAATTATTAGTGAAACTCAGACTTTCACTAATCAGGGGTCTAATTTTGCTCCCTCCATCAATACCACACGGTGGTACCCATTTGCTAAAGTTGCATCAAGGTGGCATGACTCGATGGGCATTATGCAGCCATTAACCGGAAAAGCCTGCCATTAGATGAAATCTTCTGATTCTGCCCAAAAGTTCTGTCTGGGCTCCCATGTAATTTCAGCTTTCTTTGTTAGGCCAGGCCTCTTGGCTTGGAGCTTCTCCCAGGGCGGCGCAGAGCCCAGCAGCCGAATGACTGACGGCTCTGAAAGGCAATGTGGGGGTCCCCATCGCTGCCCTCTCTCTAGGGCACCGGGCTGCAGGACTAGGATTCTGTTACAACTCATAGAAAATGCAGACTGTTGTCACCCATGAGCGGAGACTGATGTGTGAGGAATTTTAAAGTGGAGTTTATTCAGCCCCAATTAAATCCCATTTTACAAATTCCATCCTACTCCTCAACAGAACGCTCATTAATTTTTGTCACACTAAGCAGACTAGGTGGCACTGCTGGGCCGGGCTCGTTGGGCTCAGGCTCTCGAGGAAGACTGTCAGAGCAGAGTTCTGTGGTTTCTTAGAAATGGCAAAGGTATTTATGTGGCATAACTAAGCACCAGAAAGACAAGATTATTTCTAAGCAGGTATCAGAAAATAAAACGATGGGCATGAAGTGGGAAAAATAATCTTTGAAGAGAAGCATTTGAGCAACCCAGGGCTCATGAATCAAAAGAGAAAAGGCTTCTTTTTCTTTGTCTTCGCTTCTTTAAATAAGGCGAATTCTATCCAGTCAGGGATATCCAGTGAGCATTACGGGCTTTATAATGGCTCGTGATTGAAGCAATTTTTAAAAGAGCATCACAGATAAAGCCTCCTGGGCTGTCTTTTAGCTATTGAATGGGTCACCAGAGGATTAGCCTATTATTCAATCGACAGAGGTCCAGAAACTGGAAATCATCAGAATTTCATAATGTTAGGATTTCCTCCTTCCATCCCCAGTCACCTTTTTATCCTCTTAGATACCTGGACAGTCCAAATTAGGGGACACAAAACCAAATTCTCTCTCTTTATTCCTAACTTGGAGTTGGCCTCAAGTCCACCCACTGCTGCTGCCTTGCTTTTCACCTGTTAAGTGTGGCTATGCATCACCAAAATGGTCAGGGCCCTTTGCACCCCCATTAAGGCCTAGGGCTGCTTTCAGTCCAAGAAGCCAGCTCCTTCTCTTCTTCCTTGGGCCTTGCTTGACTTCCTCAGCTCTCCAGAGCCAAAGGGACCTCCCATGTACTACGCATCCCCAGACCCATGTCTGGCCATGGGCACTGCACCTTAAGGATGAGGGAGAGGATGAGCGGAATGGGAGTTGCAGAGAGACCATTATCGTCTCCTCCTTGCACCTGAGGTCTGTCTATCTCAGATCTCTGGAAGTCACAGAGGAAGAACTCAGAGGATGAAAGATGAAGGTTGACCATCTGCTCTCTCCCTCCCTCCCTTCTTTCCTTTTTCTTTGCTTCCTTTTGGCTTACTTTAAAAAGTCTAATTAGGTAAGAGTAAAATAAATGAAAGAGCCAAGGATTCCACCTCACTTCAGAAACAACCTTGCTTTGATGAGTCATTCAGTTCTCATAGATACACTATTGGCAAAAGGACACTTTAATTATGGAGAAAGGAAATATAGAAAAACTGCCTTTTCTGCAATGTTTCCTTTGGAACCAACGAAATCCTGTGTAGAGCTCTGGGAGAAGCAAACGAGAACAGAGTGTAGCAACCTTTCATCCTTATGCAGATTTAAAAGACAAGGGGATGAAAAGTGCATCTATTAGAGGAAAGCTGAACACCTGTCTTCTTCACTTTTATTTTTTGTGCTCAAACAGGAAATCTGGGGCTCCATGTGGCAGATCTCCCCAGTGACCCTCCAGCGCAGGTGCTTCAACACAGGAAGTCTAAGCAGGACTGAGCCAGCAAGACTGAGTCTGAGGGCAAGGCGTAGGATGGCTGGAAGCCAGGAGCTGGCCCAGGTTGAGGCAGGCAGGGACAATCATGCCAGGGCCAATGGCAGAAATAAATTATCCAGGGAAGAATGGAAGTCAGGGAGCTGTCAGAAGGGGAAGGTAGGCGTTGGCATTTGTAGACCTACAGAGTGAGGTTACACAGTGAAATGCCTGCAAAGATTTAGCTGGTAACTGAAATGAGGGTGGAGGGTTGGGTGTAAAACAATAGGGAGTGGTGGGGACTGTGTCAAACTGGAAGTCAAGTGCCCCTGTCTAAAAGAGACCAACCCTCCTGGAATCCAGTAGATTGTGGCTATGAAGGAATGCAGGCCCAGGATTACCACATCTTCTCAATTTTAAAGAAAAGCCTAAAAATCTGGATTTCTATTTGAAACATTCCAGTTCTAAAACGATGATGAAGTCAACAAAATACAGGTGGGGGTGCTGACATGACACAAGTCTGCATCATGACCTGTGTAAAATTTAAATAAGAAAGGAGAGAAGCAGGCACAAGGCCGAAGGAGAGCAGACGGGATTCCAGGAAGTGGTGAGGTTGGAAGGTACAGGAGCAACTCTATGGAAGGCAGACAGGGCATGACCACACCAAGTCTTTCTTTTCTTTTTTTTTTTTTTTAAGTTGGAGACAGGGTCTCACTTCGTTGCCCAGGCTAGAGCGCAGTGGCGGGATCAACTCACTGTAACCTCAAACTCCTGGGCTCAAGCCATCCTCTCACCTCAGCCTCTCAAGTAGCTGAGACTACAGGTGTGCACCACCACACCCAACTAACTTTTTTATTTTTTTGTGAAGACGAGGTCCCACTATGTTGCCCACGCTGGTCTCAAACTCCAGGCCTCAAGCAATCCTCCCACTTCAGCCTCCCAAAGCACTGACATTACAGGCATGAGCCACCATGCCCGGGCCACATCAAGTCTCTTAACACAACCTTGCTGCACTGTCACTGGGCTACACACTTTTAGCGTCCTCTCTACTTTATTCTTTGAAGACTGAACTTTGGAAAATTGCAGAGAAAGAAGTAGACTGATTCTGAAACTAGGATGTGGCTAGTGTCATGGAAACAGTGTGGATCTGTGTGGATCAGTGCACGTGACAGAGGTAGGAATGACAAAGAATGAGGATTTGGACTCAAACTGGAAAAATCCCATTTCCTAGATTCTGAGACACCTCCCATTACACAATACCACTAACTTAGAAATGGCTTTCAGGAAAAACAAACGTGGTAAAGAACAGTTTTTGGTTATTACTCATCTTTGTATAATTATATACTACTTTCTTTTCTTAGTAATTCAAGTCTTGAGCCTAAGCTTTTTCAGACAATGAATTCAAATGTTTTCTGAATGTTTTTGGTGAATAGCAACTATGCTTACCATCATATGATATACTGATTTTCACAAATAGTGCTTTTGACTTCTTTATTACCTTTAGGATACTGGCAATGTAATTTATGAGTTGTATTAAATAAAACCCTTGTCTGCATTTCCTATTTGGCAACTGTAATTCCCCTCGCCACACCCCCCTACTCAATTACTAGAAATTAAACTGGTACTGTTGAATAGAGAGACTTAAACCAGCTGCACGAAAAGGCATTTTTCTTTTAAATTTTTAAAAAGCAATTAAAAAAAAAAACTGTGTAGCCGAAGTATACAGTTTAAAATAAGCACCCTCATGGTATGAGAAGTTTCTGAAAAACCCTTTCCTGGGTGTGTATGTGGGATACCACCAAGAGATGCTTAACACATGCATTTTTCTTTATTCAACACAAAGCAGGATATTAAAAATCTAATTTCTACAAGCCACTCTACTGTGCTCTTTATTCCAGAGCAGAAAGGAATTACAGTGCACCTGCTGTGTGCAGGCATTGGGTGACATCTTCTAACCACGAATTTTATTTACTCTTTACAGTGATTCTGAAAGTTATTATTATACTTATTCTGTAGTTGGGGAAATGGAGGGTCAAGAAGTTATATAATTTGTCTGAAGTCACATAGAGTTCAAACATGGATTTCACTGATTCTGAAGTCCATGAGGTCCAAAGAAGTCTCCAGCTGTGCTTATCTTCCTCTGCAATCAAATGAAGAATGGGCACCTGGGAACTCTCACCATTAGAACCACATCATTTACCACCTTTCTATATTCCTTGGCCCCATCTACTCTTAGCTGTTTTAGTCAGCTCATCTCATCCAGTGCCCTGACACAGGAATCCAGTGCTTCTTCCTTACACTTTTTTTTGGTATAAATTTAAAAGGTACAAGTGCAATTTTGTCACATGAATATATTGGGCAGTGGTGAAGTCTTGGCCTTTAGTATATCCATCACCCAAATAATGTACATCATACCCATTAAGTAATTGCTCATCGAGATTCTCCTGCCCCCAATCCCAACCCTGCCCAAGTCTCCTGGAGGCTATTATCTCAAGTGAAACAACCTGCACCCTTTTTTGACCTCAGGTGCATCGTTTCTGTCCTTTAAAGCAGGGCTCCCCAGCCCCTAGGTGCAGACTGGCACTGGTCCATGGCCTGTTAGGAACTGGGCCACACAGCCAGGGGTGAGCCTTGGGCTAGTGAGCATTACCGCCTGAGCTCTGTCTCCTGGCAGATCAGCAGCAGCATTAGATTCTCACAGTAGCTCGAACCCCGTTGTGAACTGCACATGTGAAGGATCTAGGTTGCATGCTCCTTGTGAGAGTCTAATGTCCGATGATCTGAGGTGGAACAGTTTCATCCCCAAACCATCCCCCATGTCCATGGAAAAATTATCTTCCATGAAATTGGACTCTGGTGCCAAAAAGGTTGGGCACCACTGCTTTAAAGCCCTTGCAACCTTTTCCGACTTTACCCTTCCCCCAGTCATTTGTTATTTCTTTCTTCTTTATAATCATATTATTGATCCTCTCTTAGGAAGCTTATATTCTATCTTACATTATGTAATTGTCTTATTTTCTTTCCATAGCTTAGTGGGAGACTGCGAGACCAGCATTTAAGGTTTTGTACAGAGTACCAGCAGCATGACATTTCTCCCCAGACACCACAGCATTCAAGTGGCCTGAGCCTCATTCTTCCACAGAGGCTATGGCTTGTAAATCGGTATACTCAAAGTCCTCTGATACTCCAGTCAATAGAAGATCTATGGGCCATTCAAAACATTTTTTTAAAGAAATCTTTTGGTGTAACAAAAAATAATACAAGTCATATTTTATATATATGCTGTTACTTATATTTTATAAAACCTGGCTGGTGCTTAGCCTTGCCTCTCTGAAAATCTTGGTTCTAGAAGTGCATAAAAGGAAAGAGAGGATCTTTTTTAAAATTTATTTTATCATTATAAGTATTATTATTATTTTTTTAAGAGACAGGGTCTCACTCTGTCACCCAGGCTGAAGTGCAGTGGTGTGATTATAGCTCACTGCAACCTCAAACTACTGGGCTCAAGTGATCCTCCTGCCTCAACCTTCCAAAGCACTGGGGTTACAGGAGTGAGCCACCACACCCAAGAGGATCTTTTCTACCGAAATTTATGCTAGTCAACAGTATAAGCAGTAACAAACTTTAAACCAAATAAAATGAAAAAAAAAACCAAAAAAAAAAAAACACAAAACAAACAAAAAAACTCCAGAGCTTAGATAAGGAAATTCTTATCTAAGTGGGTTGGCTTAGCTAGCATGAATTCTGCCTAAAATCCCAACACTTCCCACATTTCCACCTCAAGTATTGCAGCCTGTGCCCTCAGGGTAACAGATCATCAAAGCTGTGTTTTTGCTCTTCACTTTCTCTTCTCTGTGTGTATTGACTCATCTTTTACCACTTCCACAACCCCACTACTCAGCCCTGATGCTCTAATATATCAAAGCCAAGTTTATAATCAAAGAATCATACAACTACCATTGACACCATGACCCACGTTTGTATCTGTTTTTCAGGAAGTGTTAAGATCAAAGGAGTAGATATGTTTGGTCACCTCCCAGCTCAGGAAAATCTCCAAATTCACGGAAGCGCTGCAGTAAAAAAGCCTGTTTAAGTTAATTTAATGCCTACATGACCAGATTTATTTTGACAGAATACACCCTCTTCCACACCCACCCAGCATTTGTTGCTTTTTTTTCTAGTTAAGGGACACTAGCCTTCTTTGGAACACAATTTGGAAAATGTGAATGTCCTCTGTCTGGTACATGGCTCTATCTCTTCCACATTCTTGGTTTTCTAAGAAAAGCTACCCAGGATCTCTTACCCTACTGTACTCCCCTAAAAATCTTCTATTTTAGGAAATACAGTGTTAAAACAAAAACAGTCAGAATATGGAATGGGATGATCTTTGCCAAATGCAGAGTCATCTCATTAAACCTCAGAGGCAGTGCCTTAGTAGGGCCTGAGAATGTGGCACTATAAAATTTTCACTTAAAACACCCAAAAAATATCTGGGGTAAGAGCAGGTGTCTTTTTGTTTTGTGCAGTAGCTTATATGGAAACCTACTTATAGGTGGACTGTTGTTTGCAATATTTTATTTAAATAAATTTGTTGTTTGGGACACTACCTTTTAATATACTCTCTTTCATAAGCTAAGTTTGGTCTTCTGGAAATGCTGTATAATATTGAGAATAATTTACATCCAGGAAAAATGTCTTGTTTGAAGAACCTCAAGTGACTTCTCATTTCAAAATATATCAAGTTATTTATTCTTAAAGGCTCAAAGGAATCTGACCATGTGTATTAGTCCATTTTCATACTGCTATGAAGAAATACCCAGGACTAGGTAATTTATAAAGAAAAAGGGGTTAAACCCACATGGCTGGAGAGGCCTCACAATCATGGCAGAAGGTGAATGAGGAACAAAGTCACATCTTACGTGGCAGCAGGCAAGAGAGCATGTACAGAGGAACTACCCTTTATAAAACCATCAGATCTTGTGAGACTTATTCACTATCATGGTAACAGCAGGGAAAAACTTGCCCCCATGATTCAATTACCTCCCACCAGGTCCCTCCTGCAACATTTGGTGATTATGGGAGCTACAGTTCAAGATGAAATTTGGGTGGGGACACAGCCAAACCATATCACTCTGGCTCTATTCAGAGCCTACAGAGGAGGTCCAAACTTTAAATATTCATTTATGCAGTCTGTTATTTAGTTGGTAAATACTTATGGGACACCTACTTTGTGCCAGACTCTGTTCCAGACATTGGAGATAACATGGCAAATAAAGAAAGAAAAAGGCCCATGACCTCTTGGATCTTAAACTCTGCTGGAAAGAAACAGGGCATACATAAGTGAGAGCACGTCAGAGCATAATAAATGCTATGAAGGAAAGAAAGTGGGGTAAAGGGAAAGAGGGTGACTTATGGAGGCAGGAGAAGAAGGGCCTCTCTGGAGAGGTGACATTTGAATGAATTGAAGGAGCCAGCCATGGGAGAGAAAAAGATCACAGACAGAAGGAGAAGCTGATGACAAAGCCCTGAGGTGGGAGCAAGCTTGGGATTTTCCAGGTTTAGAAAGAATACTGTGTGCTTCTATGTGGCATGGGGGACAAAAGCCTGGGGACAGAGTTAGACAGGAGGTCAGGGACCAGACCATGCGGGGTCTTGAAGGCCAGAGTAAGGAGCTGCAGTTTATTCCAGGGACAATGGGAAGCCATTGGAGAGTTGTATCAGGGGAGTGATATTATCTGATTTATAGATCACCAGTCTATACCAGCACCGAAATGACATTTGTCAGCCATTTTATTTCGAGCCTTGACACTACCTATTCCCACCCATATCCCTGTCAACCTTGGTTGAACCTCTAAGCTCAAGTGCCTGCATCACAATCCTCTTCTGGGCCCTTGTCTCCCCATATTCCATTCTTTTTTTCCAATATGTTTCCACCCTGCTTCCTAGAACCCCAGATTCTAGAATAACTGCCCCCCTTTCTTCTCGACATCTTCACTATCTACTCTTTTGACTTTCTTGTGTTAACTAGAAGCTTGTCCTCCCTTTTGGGTGCCTCGTGGCTTTGTTCCTCCTTTGAGTTACCTATTTGTTCTCCTAAGGGCATGAGGTGGAAGGTGGACACTCTCCCTCCTCCACCCAGCTGCTTCCGTGCACTTCTGCCTCCCTCTTGCCCTCTGTGATGATGCTCCATTTTTGTTTACAGCACATCCCTCAGATAGTTCCTTCCAAGTCATCTCTCTTGGTTCATTTTCCTTTGCCTGCCCCTTAAATGTTGGGATGGTAGAACTCTTTCCTGGACTCCCTTTCCTTCTTACTTTACACACCTTTCCTTGGTTATCAGTTCCTCCCCCAGTCCCATGAATTCAATCTTCTTCTATAACCTGAAGGTGTCGGAATCCATATTTCCAGTTCAGACTTCTTTCTCAAGTTGCAGAATCTTTTTGTTTGTGTGTTTTTGGAGATGGAGTCTCGCTCTGTTTCCCAGGCTAGAATGCAGTGGCGTGTTCTTGGCTCACTGCAAACTCCACCTCTGGGTTCAAGTAATTCTTGTGCCTCAGCCTCCCAAGAAGCTAAGATTACAAGCATGTGCCACCATGCCGAGCTAATTTTTGTATTTTTAGTAGAGGTAGGGTTTTGCCATATTGGCCAAGCTGGTCTTGAACTTCTGGCCTCAAGCAATCTGCCTGCCTCACCCTCCCAAACTGCTGGGATTACAGGCATGAGCCACTGTGCCCATCCAATGTTACATACATTTATAGGTAGTATATCACAAGCTCCTTGGAAGAGGGACAATATTCTACTCTTATTTGTAGCACTCATAGCATGCATTGGGCTTCATATATAGTATGCAGTTAGTAAATATTTGTTGGGAAAAATGGATGGAGAAAACATATGTCACCTGCTACCTAACTTTGTTGTCATCCACTGATCTCTGCTTCTCCTCATCATTCACTGAGGGCTTAAGCTCTCCACACCACTCCTGACATTAGCAATAATTCTGTTAATATAAACATCTATGGAGAAGATGCAGCCAACAACTGACTTCAGGTTTTCAACTCCTCCCTCCCATGATGAATTTCTCTACCGTGCTTCAGTTTCCAACTCCCATGGGATGCCTCTGTCTAGACTGTGTCATCACAAATAGGTACACCTCCTTCTAAAATCTCAGTTCCATGCCCCACCCCCATCACCTCCTGCCAACCTCCTAAAGCCCAGGCTGTAACCATCCTTCATCCTCACTTGGACCTTCAATCTATAGGTTCTTTATTACCCCTCATGTCCTCCTCCTCCTCCCTATCCACCTTATAGTTCATCATTATCATTGATCCCTTTCAGTTTCAGTGATAGCCCAGGCAAGTGCCAGGTGCTGAAAATCGGGCAGGGAAGAAAAGGCAACCTGGCTTTGCACTCCCAGAATTTATAGTCTAGTACGGGGATAGATATTAAAAACATGAGGAAACATATAGATGTATGATTAAAAATTATGAGAAGAGCTTTGAAGGGAAAGTACAGGAGGCAATGAGTTTGCATAATAGGCTTATCTAATTCAGTCTCAGGAGATGGAGAAGTCTTCTCTGAAGAATATTAAAAGAAACTCCTTGAAAAAAAAAAGGAAAAGCATTTCTGTAGTTTCAATGTTGATTTTTAATTATTTCAAAAATCCGCTCAACTTTTACCTAGGAAAAGCACTAACAATGATTTCTAAAGATCTCAATAGTCTGATCTTTCCCATACCCTCCTGGGCATATCGCTTCTTAGAAGTTTCCCATTGTCTGTATTTTCTGTCTGCCTCTCCTCCTGCCTCAGGGTGCTTCTGGGGCTTCTAGAGCCAAATGATCAAAATAGATAAGTTTATGGAAAACCCCGGAAACAATTGTTACTTTTCCTACCATGTGCAACACAGAGACATTATGTTCCACATTTGCTAAATAAAATAAAAGTCAACACTTTAAATGTTGCTATTAAAAGCTGCTCATTGGCTCACTGGCCCTCTCCCCATGTCTCTCTGGGGCTGACTGTCCTATTTGTCCTTCACCAGTAGGCGGCTCGAGCCTGCCCCAGAATCCGGGAACCTGGCCCTATGCAAGGGCTATCTTCACCTGACCTGTCTCCAGTCACAATCTGACAGTTTAATGTCTGAGTCACTCAGTTTTCTTTCCTCTCCGGCAAGGACATGCTGGCTTTATTACACGGTGCTATTGTTCCTGTTTTATGCCTGTAAAGCCCATCCCACTGCACCAGGGAATAAATCATCCCCTTGTCGTTGGCCCGAATGAATTATAACTGCTCTCTGGGGCCCAGGGCAGACCCCTGCTGAGGTCCAGCTCTCCAAGAAAAGAAGTGCCTGAGTCCTCTCAGCTGCTACATCTTTCTTCCCGCTCATTGGCCGTAGGTCTCTATCTTCCCTTTAGCTGCCCTCTGGGCACCTGACTCCTCTGAACACAGGAGCAAAGTGACCAGAACAGATAAAGAGGCTGTTGGAAGAACAAGATAAAATTATTAACTTTCCTAGAATTCAGACCTTAAAGAGTAGAGGTCTTTGAACCATTTACTCCCCGTACTTGAATAAGGATCCTTTAGAAGGCATTTAGATCAGTTAACAAGGTAAACAAATGTGTGTGTGTGTGCATGTGTGTGTGTGTGTGTGTGTGTGTGTGTGTGAGAGAGAGAGAGAGAGAGAGAGAGAGAGAAACAGAAAACAGTGCAGGGAGCAAGGAAACTGGAGAACTATCTTGAATTTCAGCCACTGGGAGACCAAGGAGTTATGATTTCCCTGGAGCCATCCCAGACAGCTCTTTCACCATTTGAAGAGCTCTTCCTCTCTGTGCTGAGGCTCTCGGAGCCTCTACTCTTTTTTTGTTTGTTTGCTTGTTTTGTTTTTTTAGTGCATTAGAAGAACCAGTTTGTGGAAACTAAATGAGCCAGAATTCAAACTTTTGGGTTTCTCAAATTGGTACATTATAGTTGTACATATTTTGGGCATATATGTAATACATGTATACCATGATACATGTGTAATGATCAAATCAGGATCATTAGGATATCCATTACCTCAGCCATTTACCTCTTCTTGGTGTTGGGAACATTACAAATTTTTTCTTCTAGCTATTTTGAACTATCCAACAAATTATTGTTAATTATAACTTTTCTACTGTATTATCAAATATTAGAACTTATTCCTTTGATCTAACTGTATTTGTATTTTTATAACCATTAACCAACTTCTCTTTATCTCCTGCCTCTCTTCACTTCCCAGCCTCTGGTAATTACTATTTTACTCTCTACCTCCATGAAAACCTCAAATTCTTTTAAGAATAATATTATTTATTTAATTTAGAGATAGGGTCTCACTATGTTGCCTAGGCTGGGTTGATCTCCTGGGCCCAAGTGATCCTCCTGCCTCAGCCTCCTAAGTAGCTGGGATTACTGGTGTTCTCACTTGTGACATAGCATTCCTGGGATCACTCTGGTGGTGGGTGTGGTGGGTGGATGTCAAGCTGCATGAGAAGAAGCCAAAGTCAGATAGTCCTGTTAGAAGGATGCTGTACTCACCAAAGTGACCACGAGCTGAGACAAAGGCTATGAAGGGAGGGGTGTGGATTTAAAAGATCTTGAGAAGGAACTGAATGGATTTGTAAAGTACCTGTGTCTGGAGGGAAATGGAAAAGAAGTTCATGATAAGATCTAGGTTTCTCACTTCAGCAATGGAATATGTTTTTACTCATGGGAATGGGGCAGATGGAGGTGGACAGTAGTCGGTCCTGAGAGGAGTCTAAGGAAGAGAGAGAGCCTGACAGCCATTAGGATGCATGTGGAAGGGGGTTAGGGGAGGGATGGCAGAGAGGGGCATACATTCTGACAGTCCCAACCCTTCACAACCAGACCTAGGACAGATATTACTAATCAATTGTACCAATCTTTCCCACTGAGCTTGAACCCAGTGCCAGAACATTTTGTAATATAATAAATCCTGGTAGCCATTATCAATTAATGAAATTTAGTTCTGAAGATGAAAGGTGATTGCTTCCTTTTATCGTCCTAGAGGTTTAGAAGCAGAGCTTACAGGTAAGAAGGCTGGGCCTTGCTCAGTGCCTGCTTGGCAAATTTATTCCCTCCCAGCCAGCTTTCCATGCTCACCTCAAGCCTCTGCCTTTTCTCTTACCTCTGAGGCCTCAGGGGCAACTCTTAGCAGCCTCGATCTAAAGGTGAGCATTGCACCCCTGACCTAGATTCTCTACCTGTCCGTAGTCTTCATGCAAGCCTAACAGCACCGAAATCCCCCAATTAATGCGTGTCCTCTTGTCCTTTTCCCTTTACAAAATTATATGGACACTGGTCCTGGCCTGTCCTGAACTTGAGAGCCCGAATCTTGGGAGGCTGAGTGACAAGCATTACCCATCAAGGGAGACAATGGCAGTATTGAGCTGCCGACGGGAAGCAGGTCTGTCCGCGTGCTCTGAGGACAGCTTGCAGACAGGCTTTTCTTCCCACACAATTGCTGGCTGTTTCCCATGTTCTGCAAGGAAAGGGGCATACATTCCAGACAAGGAGACTATTTATTTTCCCACCAAAGGTGACACGTGGCATCCAGAGGTCAGGCTCAGGGCAGGGCCGTGTTTGCTGGGCTAAGCTTAGCCTTTTCTCAGAAGCCTGGATTGTTCTGACAACCTCCCAAGCTGTGTCTCTGGGCTGGGAATGTTTCCTCAACTGCTCTGTACAAACACCCATACTGGCTACTCCATCTTCTGGGTTTGTTTATAGACCAAAGTCAAAGGCGTGAGCACCCAGGCTCCAGACAGAGCTTTGATGCAAATAGATGGGTGAGGGGCAAGGGTGGGGCCCTTAGTTTGCTCTTTCTCCACACAGTCTGTGCAAGAAAGGCAGAATTTCTACTATAAAAAGTTCTTCAAATACAATTTGACCCCTTGAGAAGAAACTGCATGACTGTGTCCCTGTCTAGCAAGAAAGAGGAGGTTAGAGTGGCTTTTCTTTCTACTTACCTGTTCCAGTGGTACCAAAATTCTGCAACAGTCCCTCAAATAGCTGGGATTTTTTTGAGACACCAATAACAACAACAATGAATTTTATCTGAAAAGCGCCTTACACTTTAAGAGACACTGTTACAAATATTTTATTAAATTCTCAGTATAACCCAGGGAAATCAGTATAAATAACATCATGTGTTCAAAGCATACGCTGGGTTGGGCACAGTTCAGGATGAGAGGGTAAAGGGTATGTGGAGCTGAATGAGAGTCCCTGAGCTGCGAGGGCTCACTGTTATGTGTGTGAATGATGACAAGGAAGGCAGCAAGGCCTTTTGATCCTGTCTCCAGGCTCTTAGGGCCTCTCAAATTTTGGCTGCCCTCCAGGGGAAAATCTGTTCAGAGGACTAGCATAGCACTTTAACAAAAATATTGATCCTAACCAAAATCCACTAGTCCTGGGTAGTGGCCAAACCTGAATAGGTTGCCTCAAAAGCTGCCTATACCTCACTTGAAGGATCTGCTCAGAGTTATGCATAAACAGCAACCAGGTTGTATCTTGAGTGGCTGTTCTGGAGGGAACCTCAGCTGTGCTACTGTACTAGCTGTGCAACCTCCAGCAAGTTGCTCAAACACTTGGGCAAGTGCATATGGCTTCCCTATCCCTAAAGTGAGGTTACTATTATTGTTTATCTCATTTGTTGGTACTGAGGGTTGAATAAATTAATGTATGTGATGTGCTTTGAATTGCACCTGTCACATAATGCATGATTAATACATGCTAGTTATTGTTATTCCAGTGACCACATGGATGGTGGTTAGAAGCAGCAATACAATTTCAAGCACTGGTGAAAAAGTGCAGAGCGGCGTTAGGAGAGCCTAACTTAAACGCTTTCATCTTTCCTTTTCTCTCTTCTTCCTCCTTCCCTGCCACCTGCCCTTATTCCTCCCCTCTTTCCCTTTCTCAGTGGAAGGAGTATGAATAGTAAATGGGAAGAGTTAAGGCAGATTGAATGACCTTTGGTTGGAACTAGTGCAGGGTCAGACCCCAGGCTTTGGGAGGAACCAAAAGGCCCAAAACCATGAGGAAGCATCCGCAAGTCAACACCAGGAAACCAAACAAAATCTACATGCAAAAGGCAGAGGCAGCTGGGTGCAGCTCACACCTGTAACCCCAGCTCACACCTGTAACCCCAGCACTTTGGGAGCCC
The DNA here is from genome assembly GCF_009828535.3 of Hylobates moloch. NCBI lineage: Eukaryota > Metazoa > Chordata > Mammalia > Primates > Hylobatidae > Hylobates > Hylobates moloch. The sequence continues at coordinate 33,817,918 of NW_026652286.1, read as the reverse complement.
AAGGCAGTCAGGAGTTCGAGACCAGCCTGGTCAACATGGTGAAACCCCATCTCTACTAAAGATACAAAAATTAGCCAGGCGTGGTGGCAGGTGCCTGTAATCCCAACTACTAGGGAGGCCGAGGCAGGAAATTGCTTGAACCCGGGAGGTGGAGGTTGCAGTGAGCCAAGATCGTGCCACTACACTCCAGCCTGGGTGACAGAGCGAGACCCTGTTTAAAAAACAAAAACCAAAAAAAAAAAAACAGAGGCAAGATTGGAATCAAAAGGTTGAATGCAGAGACCAGAGATCACAATGTGGGGAATGGACTCAGGGTGTGAGCAGGGTGGAAACAGTTGGGAAAGTCCCCAGGAATTGCCACTAACAGGCCTAGGAGGTTTGGGTAGCTGTGTTGGATGGTCTTAAAGGGTCCGAGACTGGAAGGGTATAATCACTCACCACTACCACCACCAACAATAATGGCCGACATCGGTTGAGCACTTACTCTGTTATGGCAGCATGCTAATTCCTTTATGTGCATTTCACATATAATCCTCACACTATACTGAGTAACTCCTATTGTTTTCCTCATTTTAGAAGCTAAAGTTCAGAAAGGCAAGCTTCTGCTCAAGGTCACAGAGCTGTATGTGATGGAAAATTGGACCCAGGACTATTTGATGTGGAGCCCATTCTGTATGCTCTGCCATGATCCTTTACTCAAAAAACAGCAACTGAATGTCTGTAGTGGCCTAGTCTCAGGGTAAAGCATTCTGAAGGTAACACAGATGAGTCAGATGTGGTCCCCGTTCTCCTAGCTAATGAGGTAGCAGTGAAGGCAGGTAGAGAATCAAAGTGTAATTTGTTAAGGACCATGATTGCTTGGTCCTTACAATAAATATACCTTCTGGTAGAAAGCAATCAAAGTTTTCCAAAAGCAAAACCAGGAATATGAAAGGAACTTGATCTAACAGGTTCTGAATTCAAGGAGGAGACCAGTAGAGGCAGCCAACTAGCAGGGTTTATACAGAGACACTGGAGAGAGAGAGGATCAGGGACTGGCTGGTGAACCCAGCCCAGGTGAGAGGCAGCCCAGTACAGCAGAAAGAACTTTGGAACCCAAGGGATCTGCTGCTCCCTAGCTCTGGGGACTTGTACAAGCAAGTCTCTTAACTTATGTAAAATGGGGATGCTGGTGCCTATCTTGGAGGTTGGCGGTAAGGATTAATTGAAGTAAATTATATACAGAGCCTATTACAGTGCCTGACATTGTAGAAAATACTAGTAAGTGATGAATCGATGGAGTGAGATGAGAGGGAGGAAGAAGATGGAGAAGAGAAGAAGAAAGAGAGGACCACTTCTGAGCAGCCCCCGGAAGGGAAGCTTGCAGCTTTAAAACAGCCATGTTATCCACAGTGGTGAAGCAATGTAGCTTCCTGGTCTCCAAATCCATGCAAAGCTATAGAGCAAGATAATCAGACTTATGAGTTCTCAGAAACACATTGAAGGATACCCCAGTTCTCTCATGTTGGCAAATTTTACTTCTACACTTAAATGTGAGTGTGAAACTGAAGTGCACATGCTTTTTTAAGGAAAAGGGACTATCCTAGAAGCCAGAGAATGTGTGTCAGGGAGAGGGAGAACAGCACAGAGTATAAGGGTTTGGCTGTTAACTGGAAACTCTTCACTCAATAAGCAGTAATGGAGCACCTGCTGGTGTGCACCCAAACCTTGAAGGGAAGTCTGAGCCCTAACCCAAGGAGAAGACACAGCATCAGGCCTCATGACAACAGGCCCATGAGGAGGAGGTGAAGACAGGCGCACTCCGAGGAAAAGGAGGAAATGTGCTGCTCGGGAAGCAGAATTTGCAGAGCTTGAAGGCTAATTGGGAGTGGGGATGAGGGACTTTGTTACCTGGGCTTCCGGCAGCAGTTCTGCCAGGAACTGAGCTTTACTGAAGGTTCTGGGGATTCCAACAACACAGAACGCTGCCAGGTAGAGTTCACTGAGTGTTTGTTCCATCAGCCGATGGGAGCAAAGTTAAATCCATGCTGGCTCAGCCCCAAAGACAGAAGCAGAGAAGCTGGTTATGCATTCTTGCCATGTCTCTCTCCAGCCCTCTCTCCTTTGGCACGTCTGGCATGTTTATCCTGTGTGGACCCTCTCTGTCCCATTTTCTTAACCCAACCAAACATAGAGCTGTCCTCCTTTGCTTGTCTTCGATCTGAGTCTATAAACTTGCAGGCCTGGGTCAGTTCTCTGGCTGAATTTCTTGGAACCTCCTTTCTACTCTATCTTGTTTCAGGCCTTTTCAGGCTGGTGCCAGTAACAGCTCCTCTCCCACCCCCTAATAGCCACAGATATCTAATTTTAAAAATTTCTTGCAGGTTTAACTTCCTTCTAGTGCTCTCGGCTTCAGACCGTCTTGTTCTGGTCGGTAATTTAATGCAGATGTCAGCTACCTGAGTATTCCCAGTCCTCCAACCTACAAGGGCATTTTCTTCCTTTAATAAATATAGAAAAGTGACTCAAACTCCAGCCCAGGTACGGGGAGGAACACAGCATCCTCCTGGTACCTTCTTCTCCTCTGACACCTCCTTGCTCCATTTCATGCATAACCCCAATTTTCTGTATTTCTCTCTAGTTTACTACAAACACAAGGCCTCTTACAGAGTAGACATTCCTGAGGCTTTGGGGTAACAGGTAGATTTAGCACACCACATTAGAGATTACAACCTACAACCATCTCTTACTTGTTGGTGTCTCGATAGCTAATGGGCATTTTCTGCCCTGGGAAATCTCTCACTGGCCGGGCTCCTCATTAGGCCTTGCTGTTATCTTTGCTCTCAGCCTTGAGGGTCTTCTCCCCTCCCAAGCTGCCAACTTCCCAACCTTACCACCAAAATCCTGTTAACTTTATACAAAAAGCACATCACCTACCCACCCTCTACCCACAACCCTAAACTACTTTGCATATTCAAAGTTTATTAAGGGGCTCTACTGAAATCTGCCATCTCAGGAACTTCCTCCAAGGCACCCAATGAAGCTCTGAAAGAACAGTTTTCCCTTTAACATGACAGACTCATTAGAAAGAGCTCCCTCCTTTGTTCAAAGACTCCTCCTTCCCCAGGGTGTAGGATTTTTGTGTCTTTCTTTCTCCATCTAGTTTCCCAGCTTCCCTCTCATTACCTTGCTGGATTCTTCTGCGCCAGTTAGTCTCTGGGTTGACCATTAGGCTGCCTGGATTTGATTTCATTTTCTTGCCTCACTGCCCTTGACCACACACACTGCTGCCTAGGCCAGACCCCACACCCCAGCTGGGCCCTGTGTCACACACTTGCTCCCTGGAGGGGGTCCGTGACAGCTCCTTGGAAGGCCCCAGTAATCTACTCACCCCGTTTCGGGCAGCTAGGCCATTTGTTCAGCGAGTAATCATGTCTCATCCTGTGCACAGGGCCTGCAGGCAGAGAACCTGGGACTACCCTCTAATGTTGGGATGTCAACATTAGTGGGACACAGGGAGGACCAGGAAATCCATAATGGGGCAGGTGGAATGGAGGGGATCTTGGCTTGGGGACTGGCTGCTTGAAGGTGCCATTACCAGGAATATGAGCAAAGCAGGTTGGAAAGTTCCCTTTCATGCTTGTTAAGGCTGAGGGGCCTATGGGACAACCCAGGGCAAAAGGCCTTCAGGTAAGCAGCTGGGAAAACGAGTCTGCAGCCCATGAGAAGATGGGGAGGGGGAGAGGAGCCAAGGGCACAGAAAGTAACGTGAGGGCCAGAAAGGCTGTGTACTGGATGGCTTGGCTGTACCCAAGCTCTTGGGGACCAGCAAAGGCTTGAGAGTGCAGGTGTCTCCCCAACAGGGGCCCAGCTGCGTCCTGCACCCTGCACCACAGTCACAGCAGCCCTCACACTTAGCCGGTGCAGGCAGGCAGATAATGCGCTCTGGTGTTCAAGGACAATCAGATTCAGCAAAGCGTGAAATCAGTTTTTTCCAACGAACTCACTGTGGGCCAAAGAAACAGTTTCTATCTTCAGAGAGAGGAGAAATCTGTCATTCCCTGAAGCGATTTACCTGTTTCAGTGGAAGCGGATGTTCTTTCAAAGAGCAGGGGGCATCTGTGCCTAACCAGGGACCACCCATGTGCTCATTTGGTGGAACAGAGCACAAGGGCTAGGCTGACTTTCCTCTCTGCCTCGTGTCCAAGGGCTTGGGATAATGGTGTCTGCATCAGGAAAGCAGATGTTACATATCAGCAGCCCAGGGTCACTGCAAGCCAAGAAATAGGTTTCATTTGTTTGTTCATTCACTTGTGTTTATTAAGCACTTTCTATGCATCAGGTTCTGGGCCCCATTGTTTCATAAAAGAGACAGAAAAATCCAGTCTCGTATTAGATATGTGGACTGTGGGCTCAGACCACTTGGGTTCAAGTCCCAGTTCTACCACTTACATGATGCTGACCTTGAACAACTTGCCTCCCTTTTTTGTGCCTTGATTTCCTTATTTATAAAATGGGAACGTGAAAGTTCCGTCTACATCATGAGAGTATGGTAAAAACTGTTACATGTAAAAGCTCTTAAAATCATGCTTTGCACATTGAAATGCTCAGTAAATGCTAACATAGAAAAAGAAAACCATTCATTTTTTGTGGTACATGCAGTGTTGAAGGAATGATGTACCAGGTTCTCTGAGAGCACTGAAAAAGGAGTATCTTGTGAGACACTGGCATCTGCATCGAGTCTTGAAGAATGATCAGGAAAGTGTACAGTGAGTTTGCTGGAACTGGAAATGGCCCCTCATGGCTGGAGCCAAGTTCACTCAGGGAAGATCAAGGAGTGAGGGAGGAAAGGTTGACAGGGGCAGATCCCAGGATCCCAAGATCACAGAGGGCCTTGAATGTTGCACCAAGACACTTGGGGTTAATATTAGGTTAAATGTTGTAAAGACACTTCTGGAAGAGTTTCTGGGCACTGAAATGCCATGCCATTATTCATTTGCCTTGGAAATATTCTCTAGTCAGGAAGGTGGAATTATAGTTTGTTTATTTTTAACAAAATTGATTTTTTTAACTGCCCATCTCTTTGCCAATAAACCATTGTGCCGCTGAGGCTGCTTCATAAGCTGGTGACTGTGCTAGCTGGAGTGTAATAATTGTTTTTCCTCATGGACTGACTGAAGCATTGGTCTGTGAGGCAGGAGTTCAAGTTTAAATGAGATTGCATTTGTTCCTTATTTAGATCCACCTGTTATGAATATTTACCAAGCTGGAAAAAAAAAACCAGTGAATAAATGGATGATTTGTGAAGGTGTTAGGCTGAGTGGAGCAGCCTCCTGGGAGGAAAGAGTGGGGCTGTATATGTATCTCTCATAAGAGGGTCTCTCCAGGTCTAGAGCGTGTCTTGAAGGAGCATTTCTAAGTGTCCTTATCAGGATCTTTTCCATTTTCATCTGCCAGTGACCTTTCCCTCTTGCTTAGGGAGTGGGTCCCCAAAACAATGTAATTTGGGGAGTCACATGCAGTGCATTGGGACGTACATGGGCTTTGGTGAAAAAGGACTTGGTCTTGGTACCAACTCTGAGCGTTTATTCCCTTGGTCGTAAAGCAGGTATCAGGGTGCTGCTTACCTCATAGGGTGGCTGAGAGCTTGAGACCGTGTGACAGCTCTGAGAGCACAGTCACCTGTGGCACCTTCTGAGTGCACTCACAGAGCCACGCCTACAGAATTCATGCTTGCACAAAATGTCAGCACAACACCAGGGGAAAATGCTACATTGGACCTGTGAGACAATGCTGCTATTACAGTTAAGAGATTGGGTCTGAACCTGATCCAGTGCAGTGGAGAGGGGAGAGAGGTGGTGCTTCCTCTGCTTTATGCATGTAAAGTGTTATTCTTGGTTCCTAGCAGATAGTGAACACCCTGTAGGTGGCAGGCACTGGCGGGGCAGCAGATGTTGGAGAGTGGAGCATGGTGGTGATGGGGAGCTCATAAAGAAATGGAAGGGAGGGACTTGAGAAAAAGACAGAAGGCTCAAAAGCAGAGGGAGAATGTTAGGGGGACCAGAAGGAGCAAGAGAAGGACTCACCTAGTATAGGAGTGCAGAGAAAGTGGGAGGTGGGTAGAGAGTAAAAATAGAGTCAAACAAACACAACGGGAGAGTGGGCCGCTGCCTTGTAACATGGAGCAGGTGCCACTGGAAAACTGGCTGGTGGCAGTCACTGTGTTCAAGGTGTGTCAGCTCCCTGAGCCTCAGTTTCCTTATGGGTAACACAGTTGGGAAGCATGGCAGGGAGAGGCATTGGTGCAATGCCTGGGGAGCAGCATCTAGTCCCTCGTCACAGATAATGTGGCTTAATGTTCTGGCATCATGCTTGGCATACAGGAGGCCATACTATTGATGGTTCAAATTGGCTCACTTTGTGGAGTGAAAGACAGAGCTATTCATAATCACGCCAGGAAAACAGGGCAAATCGGGACTCTCCGTGGCACACAGCTTTGTGTGACCTCCACACATAGTAAGCTCTTAAAGACACAGTTGGAATCCCTAGGATTCATTAATGGGAATCACATAGTTAGAGAAGGCACTCACCTAATTCATTATTCTTCTGAAAAGAAGGTAGGTTTTGTAGAAACAAATGCCTGATACCTATAAACAGACTGTGTCAATTAATGGTCAGGATGCAGTGTTGCCAGATGAAATGCAAGTTTAGTTAAGTTTGAATTTCAGATCAATGGTGAATCATTTTTAAGGTAAGTATGCAGTAGACATAGTTACCTCCCTTTCCGTCTCCCCGTCTGATTCTTTCTCTTCTCACTGCCGAATGCCTTCCTCTGCTTAGTCACAGATTCCATATCGTCAGAACGTGGGCCCATGGCTGGTCAGCATGGTTTCTAAGGACCTGAATCTACCTTCAGGATTACAATTTCAAATACCTATTACCAAATGCCTCAGTATTTTAAAGTTCGTGGTTTAATTTTTAAACAATTTTATTGAGGTATAAAATGCACATGCCATAAGATTCACCCACTTCCTAGTTTAAATTTTGCTAAAAGCTCTATCTAGACTAGCTTATGAGTCAGCATCTTGGTCAGGTGCTTATCCCTGTGTCCGGTACCTGCCCCTGGTACAATAGCTATGACCCGAGGACAGATCATGACTATCCTTGGGCAAGTGCTGAAGGTTAAGTAGCTTCACTTAGATAGAAATATGGACCCTCAGACATTGAGATTAACATCTCTAATGGCAGGATCTAAGAGGAGATGACATTTGATATGAGTCTTGAAGGATGAGTTAGTATTAATCAGCAATTTAAAAAGGGAAAAAAGACATTCTAGCCAAGGAACGTCCTGTGCAAAAGCAAAGGTGCATGAAACAGGAATGGGCAGGGAATGGGGAGTGGTTTAGAAGGTCTGGAGCACAGGGTCCTAGATGGGAAGACAGGGTAATGTAGGTGAATGTCGACTTCCAGGTTTCCAGCTTGGCTGCTTGGGTAGATAGAAGTGTCATTCAGTGAGATTGTACTTCCGGAAGAAGTACAAGTTTGGGAGGGAAGATGGGGCCTGTAGAGCAATCCAGAGGGAGGAAGTCTAGTAGGTAGTTGGATACACAATGAGGAACCTATAGTCATCTTCACCAAAACTTGTTCTGAAGTTCACCAATAATCTAGCCCTTGGAGAGCCTTGATGCTGAGCTATCAGACAATGCAGCAGGAAATGAGTTCATTCCTCCAGGGATACCTGCTCAAACCTTCCTGAAGGTGAGCCCCGCCAAATTCTGCATTGTTGATTCAGCCCAAACTCAAGTGCCTGTGTACTTTAGAAGGAAGTAGAGAGTGGCAGAAACCTGGAATGCTATATGTGGAATCTGTGCTTAGCCAGCAAATTTAGATATTAAATGTTGAAAAGAAAAATAGAACCTGCCATAAATTCTCATTACACACACTATTGCCTTAATAATAGAACTACAAATAGGCCCCTAAAGAATTTTCTGTTTTAGAGTCCATATTTAGTTTTAGCTTGTGATTTATTAATTTGCTTATTTTTCATGGTTGCTTATGGTAAACTTTTTAGAACATATAAATACTTGTTTTAAAAAGAAAGAAAAGAAAAATCACCATAAATCCCCTGCCTAAAGATGACCACTATGAACAGTTTTAAGTAAATACTTCAAGTTTTTTTCTTTTGCAAAATTAAATGTTAATTTCTATCTATTATACATACAGTTGCACATCAAGTAGTGCAAAGATTTTCTAATAAGAGCACCTGGGCTCCATGTTACCTCCTCATGCTATTCTACTTTCCAGAGAGAACATATTTCAGTGGATTTTGTTTCTCATGGTGGTATCTGTGCTGTCCAATATGCTGCTTTCTAGCCACATGTGGTTCTTTAAATTAAAATTAATTACCATTAAATAAAACTTAAAATTCAATTTCTCATTTTCACTAGCTGCGTTGAAGTACTCAATAGCTTCATGTGGCTAGAAGCTAACATGTTAGACAAAGCAGATATAGAACATTTCTATCATCGCAGAACATTCTATTAAACAGCACTGCTTTAGGTAAAAAGATGCTTTTGTCTTTATTTATTTATCTTTAGGTAGTATCAGTTGCCTTTGTTCTGTTTCTATTCAGATATATCTTTTAAAACTTTTAGAAAAATTAAAATATAACATACATACAGAAAAGCATATTTGTCACATGTATAAATCTTAATAACTTATTACAAAGTGAATAATCCATGTGACTGTCCCCAGAGAAATAAATGGAACATTACCAGGAACCCAAACTCCCTCTTATTCCTAACCCTTCTCCAATATCTCATCTTCTATCAGCATGGGTTAGTTTTGCCTGTTTGCATTCTTTCATAGCTGGCTTCTTTCATATAAATTATGTATGTGGGATTCCTCCATATTTTTGTGTGAAGGAGAGTATATTTACTGAAATAATATTACCAGTTGTAATGTAATTCTTGTAATTTAAGAATACTAATATTTCTGTATGAATACTAATGTAAGAATACTAATATTTATTTATTCTACTAATTAGACATTCGAGCTGTTTCCAGTTTGAAGCTGTTCTGAATAATGTAGCTGTGAACATTCTTGTACATGTATTTTGATACATGCGAGTACACATTTCTGTGGGGTGTGAAGCTAGGCGTGGAACTGCTGGGCCACAAGTCCGACTATGCTTAGCTTTCATGGAGCTTCCATTGTACCATTTCACACTCAGCAGCATCTGACAGTATCAGCAGTTGTTCTACAGCTGTCTGATATAGTTTGGCTCTCTGTCCCCACCCAAATCTCATGTCAAATTGTAATTCCCAGTGTTGGAGGAGAGACCTAGTGGGAGGTGATTGGATCATGGGATGGATTTCCCCCTTGCTGTTCTCATGATAGTGAGTGAGTTCTCACGAGATCTAATGTTTACAAGTGTGGCCCTTCCCTCTTAGCTCTCTCTCTCTCTCCTGCTGCCTGTGAAGACGTGTTTCCTTCCCGTTTGCCCTTCTGCCATGACTGTAAGTTTCCTGAGGCCTCCCAGCTAGGCTTCCTGTACTGCCTGTGGAACTGTGAGTCAATTAGACCTCTTTTCTTCATAAATTATCCAGTCTCAGGCAGTTTTTTATAGCCACGTGAGAACTGACTAATACAACATCCTCACCAATTCTTGATACTCTGTTATATCATTATGTTTTAAATTTGCATTTCCCTGATAACTAGTAAAGATTAATACCATTTTAGACATACATTGACTATTTGGAAATTCTTTTTTTGTCATGTTTCTCAATGTCTTTTGTATTTCATTGTGAGAATTCCTGACTTTTAGAAAAATTGATTTGTAGGCACTTTAAATATTTTCTAGATATGAGCCCCTTTTCAGTTATATGTGTTGCTAACATCTTCTCCCAGACTATATCTTGCCAACACCTTTTGATGAAGAAAAAGCTCATAATTTTTATGTACCCCAACCTACTAATCTTTTCTTTTATGGTTAGTGCTTTTTGTGTTCTTATTTAAGAAATATTTTTCTACCCATGAATGTATTCTCTTATGTAATTTTCTAGAAGTTTTATCATTTCGATTTTTTACATTTATATCTAGAAAGAAGCTGGAGTTTATTTTTATGTATGCTGTGAGGTAGGAATCAGATTTCACTTTTTTCAATATGGCTAGCTAATTGGATCAATTGAATCTGTATTATCTATTTTAAGAACCATTCTTCCCTCATTGCTCTTTAGGGCTACCTGTGTCACAAGTCATATCTGTATGTCTATACATCTATACCTATATCCATGTCTATAGATGTCTGTTTCTGGATTCTCTGTTACAGGGATAGGCAAACTAAATCCTGCTGCCTGGTTTAATAAATTAAGTTTTACTGAAACACAGCCATGCCCATTCATTTGTGTATTGTGTATGGGTACTTTCATGCGATAGCAGCACTTGAGTTCTTGTGACAGAGACCAGTTGACCTGCAAAACCTAAAGTATTCAGTATCTGGCCTTTTTGAGAGAAGGTTTATGACCCTTGAATTCTGTTCCTTTTTCTTTTTAAAAAATTATACTTGCACTGATGCTATACTGTCTTCATTGCTGTAGCTTTACAATCAATCTTGATTTTTGGTAGAGTAAGCATTTCAATATTGTTCTTCAAGATTGTCTGGGCTATTTTGGGGTCTTTGTATTTCCATACAAATTCTATTCAGATATATTTTGGTTATAAAATTTTTTTTTTTAACAAATCACAGAATAATTTTAGCAACTTGTTTTATAAATGACTTAATATATAGTGGAAATCTTTCCATAATATTAAATGTTCTTCTACAATATTATTTTAATGGCTTCATAATATTCAATTATGCAGATAAACTATAATTTATTCAATCAGATAAACTGCTTGTTGTGTCTTTCCTATTTTCTTATCACCCCATTAAACTGTAAATTGCTTCTTTAGATTGTTCATACTCTTACACTAAGTAATTCCATTTAAGGGAATTCAACCAAAATAAATTATCTTAAATGGGAAAAAAAGCATGAAGATGTTGATCATAGCATTGTTTATAATCATGAAAAACCAGAAATGGCAATTCACTGGCACTTGGTAAATGGTTATAGTACTTTTGCTTATTGGAATATATAAAAATGTTTAAAACCATGATCAAGGAGACTGGGAAATTATTATGGAACGTTTTATGCAAAAAAATGTGTGTATTCTTGCAAAGGCAGCTATACTCACCACTGTGCCACCAGTGCCACATGGTGTGTAGTCTTTATTTGTGAGTATTAAAATATAGCCCTTAGGGAAAGATCTAGAATGATCTAGACCAAATCTAAGTTGGTTAATACTAGGGAGTGGCATTTGTGGGGGAGGGAAAGGTACAGTACTACATTCCCTTTTATGTTGCTTGAATATTTCATAGAACTTATGTTATCTTACAATAAAAACATTTGAAAATCACTTTCAAAAATAGACTGTATGATGCATGAAATGATAAAATAGCATGTCCTAGGGGAAATATAAGCCTTCTGTAAAAAGCAATCCCAGAGACTTAGTGTTAAGCAAGTCTATAAACAGAGGCTAAGATTTAAAACAAGACTAACATCCCAACTTGGCAGATGAATACAGCACAAGAGCATGGAACTCACAGAGGACAACCCCAGTTTGACCAGATTTATTCCCTTAGTCACACTGGATACGGTGATTCCCAGCTCCTTAGTGAAGACGAATTGGAGACTCTGGGTCCTTAGAGGCTGTTGAGTATGATCACAATAAACTGCTTGTGATTCTTATTTTTTGAGTGTGAGTGCAAGGTAATCCTGGAAGAGACTGAATATAATCCTTGAAAATGCATAACATGGGACTGTCCTGTGGGCATCTTGTGGAGACCATAGAAATAAATCACAATCTGGTTGGTGGGGTGGTATTTTTCTCTGAAAAGGGTAAAAGCCCCAAAAGCCAATCATCTTAGATAGTGTTTATAAATTGGTGTTTGGTCCAGTGGAGAGGGGAGCACACCCCCAGCCTGGTGCAGTTGGGCCTAGACGTTGAGGGAGGTCTGAAGAAATGGTGGTGGTGGACATGACCTATCTCTGGCCATAAGGAGGCAGAGGGGATGGAACAGCAATGTGATATAGTTAGTGTCGGGAGCAGCAGCAATAGCAACAGGGCAGAAATGCTGCTCTTATGGCAGCTGGCATCCATAGCTACAGGCGGTGTTTGCAGAACCAGGCCTCTGACCACAAAGGGCTCATGCCCCATTGCCAATGCCATTATAAAAAATACTGATGTCCGGGCCTCACTCCAAACCAGTTCAATCAGATGGTTAGGAGTATAGCCCAGGCACCCATTTATTTCCAAACTCTCCAGGTAAGAACCACTGTTTTAGGATCTACACTTTCCCAACACCCCTGGGTGTCAGACTCTCATAATTGCATCCAATTTGGATTGTGCTGCCCTACAGATTAACGGTGGGTAAGAGTTTCATTCTTCAACAAGCCATGGTCCTACAAAACAACTCCATTAGTCCTGGCGAGCTGCCAGCCCTTCTCTTCCCTCTTTGCCAGAAAATTAATGAGACCATTTATTGAAAGGAAGAAAACTAACCACTCCATTTTGTAGTGTCATGGGTCAAATTGTACACATTCTGCTATACTTAAGCTTCCATCAGGAAGGGGTAAAGGGGAAGGACTCTGCTTATGTGCCAGGCACACTTTCCACAGGTTATTTCTCTTAATCTTCACAAAACACCCTGGAGAGTAGGTAATAAATAACATTAGTTTCTTTTGACAAAAACACTGAGACATAAAATGGCTAAGAAATACGGCCCAAATTACTTAGGTAGTATAAGTGGTAGAGTGGGGATTTGAAGAAGGTTTATCTAACTCTAGAATTCATTTTTTGTCTTCCTCTTTATTATAACCCTTTCCCTCCTTCAGTTCATTGCTACACGTAAAGTATTTAAAATAATGTCTGGCAAATTGCAAGGACTCAATAAATATTAGCAATTCCTCCTGGGAGCTTACTGTGAGAAGGAGGGGAGGCATGCAATCTGACCCTAAATTGCAGTAATTAAACTTGGTTGGCAAAAAAATATAGGCTAGAAGTTGAGGCTGGGTGAAGAAAATTTCCCAGCCTATGGCTGAAATCCTTAATCCAAGGATGCAATCTTAACCAACTCATTTATACAAAAGATTGAGATTCAACTTTGCTAAAACAGAATGCATGTGCTGGGTTAAGTTCTTTAAAAATGCAAAGCAGGTTCTAGAAATTATTGAACTCTTCTCTTAAGCAAATTCTTTATCCAGCAAAGGGCAGGAAGGTCCATGAGTTTCAGGTATCTTGGTGATTTCCACTGATATTGCCTTCTTGGCAGGCATGTGGGCTCCTTTGCAGTGAAAGGGCGGAAACAACAGGTGAGGGCCAATCTGAACCATGGCAGAGAATGAGAAGTCTATAGAAGAATCATCTCAGAACTGGCCCCTTGTTAAAACAAAGCACAGCCCCTTCCAGGGTGGAGCAGAGTGGCTCTCTGGTGAGTGAGTGTCTCTCCATCCCTCCTGAATTCTCCTTCCCTTCAGCGACCTCCCACTTGAATCCAGCTGTCACTGCTATCTAATCTCCTGAAGATGCTACACATTGTCTTTGAAGACTAGACTTGCAGAAATAGAATATCTTTTGAGACAGTCTGACTTCCCAAAGAGACTTTACTAAATAATGAGAATTAAAAAGAGAGAAATTCTAGAAAGTATAAGCAGCATAAAGGACATTCTAAATAATGTTTTACATTGGTTTCTTTTATTCCACCATAAGTGGCTTCTGTCCCCAGAGTGTGGTTTCACATTGTGGGTCCTTCCTCCCCACGTCACACTTGCCAGGTTATTTGTATCACACAGAAAACTGTCTCCTAGACATTCCTGATCCTTCAGGAAAATGACCAACTTCCTTTCCAGCATTCCCTTTCAGTCTAGTCTGTGGTCTCAGGGGCATGGCCATGCTCTCTCCCTAAGCTAAGAAAAGGCCCCCAGTGGTTGATAGACACACACAAAAGAAACTTATTCCTCAGATAAAAATTCTGCTTTCTACTCACAAAGGTAGGCATTGTCTATTTGGATTCCAATGGAATAATATCTCAAGCATTAAACAATACCTCCTCTATTAGACACACAATAACAGAAATATTATTTTTTAAAATAGAGGAATCATGAGCATAGCAAAGACTTTTTCCTGATTCAATTCCTGGTGGTGTATAACAAAAAGCTCCCAGTTCCCTTGCCAATAGGCCTTGTTATAACATTACAAAGTGTCAACTAATAAAGTGGTGGATCCTTCATTTGTGATTTGGACATTACTTAGAAGATGCAAGTTCTCTGGGATTTTAATCAAGAATTGCAAATTCCTAAAAATGCAGTCTCTGCAAGCAAATATTATAGCAGTGGTGCAGGCAGGAAGAGCTTTGTATTTGTTCATACTGCAAGTGTACATTTTCATGTGCTTTGTAAACTCAAATAGCAAAGGATCAGTCAACAAGGTCTATAAGAGAGAGCACCTGCCTAGTTTTGCAAAGTCACAGTAGATGGACATCTGCTATGAGGTAATAGTCATGGCCTCTGTGAAATAGTAGCATAAAGTAACAGGAGAGGATAGTCTGACTAAAATACAGTTGAAACAGATGTCAACGAAGATAACTGAGATAAGAATGAATTACAAAGAAGCTAGAAATGCAGGAGATGGATTAAAATCTTTGGAAGACTTACAAGCAGAAAAGGCATTGCAGAAAATCAGACCAATAGGGTGGAGAACAAATTGCAGAAGGTCTCCTAGAATTCCGAGGAAAAATAATGAAGAGATAGAAACAATATGAGTAATATGATAGCCATTAAAAGAGAGAAAAGAGGTCTAACCTAAGAATTATAGATTTTTTTTATCAAAACCAAACAATTAGAACAGAAGTAATAATTAAAGATGCACTGGAAACTTTCCTAAACTAAAAATCAAATAGGCCTTTATTTTTTTGAAATAAACTTTTTGTTTTGGAATAATTTTAGATTTATAGAAAAGTTGCAAGCACAGAGTTCCTGGATGCCCTTTACCCAGTTTCCTCTATTGTTCATGGTTTACGTATCCACAGTGCATTTGTCAAAGGCAGGAAATTAGCACTGATACACGACAATTAACTAAACTACAGACTTTATTCCGATTTCACCAGGTTTTTCACTAATGTCCTTTCACTGCTGCAGGACGGGGTCTAGGATACCATGTTGCATTTAGCCTTTATATTTTTGTAAAAATAGAATTGTAGGCTGGGCACAGTGGCTCATGCCTGTAATCCCAGCACTTCAGGAGGCCGAGATGGGAGGATCACTTGAGCCCAGGAGTTTGAGACCAGCTGGGGCAGCATAGCATGCCCTCGTCTCAATTTTTTTTATTTGTTCTTACCACAGTTTTTTTAAATTATACTTTAAGTTCTAGGGTACATGTGCACAACGTGCAGATTTGTTACATATGTATACATGTGCCATGTTTGTGTGCTGCACCCATTAACTCGTCATTTACATCAGGTAGTTCCCCTGATGCTATCCCTCCCCCCTCCCCCCACCCCATGACAGGTCCCAGTGTGTGATGTTCCCTGCCCTGTGTCCATGTGTTCTCATTGTTCAATTCCCACCTATGAGTGAGAACATGTGGTGTTTGGTTTTCTGCTCTTGCAATAGTTTGCTCAGAATGATGGTTTCCAGCTTTATCCATGTCCCTATGAAGAACATGAACTCATCCTTTTTTATGACTGCATAGTATTCCATAGGGTATATGTGCCACATTTTCTTAATCCGGTCTATCATTGATGGACACTTAGGTTGGTTCCAAGTCTTTGCTATTGTGAATAGTGCTGCAATAAACATACGTGTGCATGTGTCTTTATAGTAGCACGATTTATATAATCCTTTGGGTATGTAGCCAGTAATGGGATGGCTAGGTCAAATGGTATTTCTAGTTCTAGATCCTTGAGGAATCGCCACACTTTCTTCCACAATGGTTGAACTAGTTTACAGTCCCACCAACAGTGTAAAAGCGTTCCTATTTCTCCAAATCCTCTCCAGCACCTGTTGTTTCCTGACTTTTTAATGACCGCCATTCTAACTGGTGTGAGATGGTATCTCATTGTGGTTTTGATTTGCGTTTCTCTGATGGCCAGTGATGATGAGCATTTCTTCGTGTGTCTTTTGGCTGCATAAATGTCTTCTTTTGAGAAGTGTCTGTTCATATCCTTTGCCCACTTTTGATGGGGTTGTTTGATTTTTTCTTGTAAATTTGTTTAAGTTCTTTGTAGATTCTGGATATTAGCCCTTTGTCAGATGGGTAGATTGCAAAAATTTTCTCCCATTCTGTAGGTTGCCTTTTCATTCTGATGGTAGTTTCTTTTGCCATGCAGAAGCTCTTTAGTTTAATTAGATCCCATTTGTCAATTTTGGCTTTTGTTGCCATTGCTTTTGGTGTTTTGGTCATGAAGTCCTTGCCCATCCCTATGTCCTGAATTCTATTGCCTAGGTTTTCTTCTAGGGTTTTTATGGTTTTAGGTCTAACGTTTAAGTCTTTAATCCATCTTGAATTAATTTTTGTATAAGGTGTAAGGAAGGGATCCAGTTTCAGCTTTCTACATATGGCTAGCCAGTTTTCCCAGCATCATTTATTAAATAGGGAATCCTTTCCCCATTGCTTGTTTTGTCAAGTTTGTCAAAGATCAGATGGTTGTAGATGTGTGGTATTATTTCTGAGGGCTCTGTTCTGTTCCATTGGTCTATATCTCTGTTGTGGTACCAGTAGCATGCTGTTTTGGTTACTGTAGCCTTGTGGTATAGTTTGAAGTCAGGTAGCATGATGCCTCCTGCTTTGTTCTTTTGGCTTAGGATTGACTTGGCAATGCAGGCTCTTTTTTGGTTCCATATGAACTTTAAAGTAGTTTTTTCCAGTTCTGTGAAGAAAGTCATTGGTAGCTTGATGGGGATGGCATTGAATCTATAAATTACCTTGGGCACTATGACCATTTTCATGATACTGATTCTTCCTATCCATGAGCATTGAATGTTCTTCCATTTGTTTGTGTCCTCTTTTGTTTCATTGAGCAGTGGTTTGTAGTTTTCCTTGAAGAGGTCCTTCACATCCCTTGTAAGTTGGATTCCTAGGTATTTTATTCTCTTTGAAGCAATTATGAATGGGAGTTCACTCATGATTTGGCTCTCTGTTTGTCTGTTATTGGTGTATAGGAATGCTTGTGATTTTTGCACATTGATTTTGTATCCTGAGACTTTGCTGAAGTTGCTTATCAGCTTAAGGAGATTTTGGGCTGAGACGATGGAGTTTTCTAAATATACAATCATGTCATCTGCAAACAGGGACAATTTGACTTCCTCTTTTCCTAATTGAATATCCTTTATTTCCTTCTCCTGCCTGATTGCCCTGGCCAGAAATTCCAACACTATGTTGAATAGGAGTGGTGAGAGAGGGCATCCCTGTCTTGTGCCAGTTTTCAGAGGGAATGCTTCCAGTTTTTGCCCATTCAGTATATTGGCTGTGGGTTTGTCATAAGTAGCTCTTATTATTTTGAGGTACATCCCATCAATACCTAGTTTACTGCCTCATCTCTATTTTTTAATAAAAAAATAGAATCGCAGTGGGAGACAAAAAATTGCTCCTTATATCTCCTCTGTCCCACTCTCTGCTTTCCTGAACTCTGATTTTTTCATTCCTCCTGAATTTTCTCCTTGCCCTCAGCTGTGATGCACACCATGACCTCAGAATGCCTATTGATAATGACTTTATTCTTCATACACTCTGTACTGCCTCAAGGGCCTTGGGTAATGTCCATGCCATTCCCAGGACCCTCTCACCCTGTGCTGCCTCCTCAGGGGCCACCATCGCCCCAGCTTCCCCTGGCTTCTGGTCAAAAAACAGTCATCATTAATTTCTCCACTACGATGCATTCTGACTGAAAAGACAATTTTAGTCTCGAGAAGTAAAAAAAAAAAAATGAAAATTAAAAACATTCCTCTTCACACACAACTCAATATGTGTCTCTCTTTTTTGTTGATAAATGTTAGACCCTTTGAGAATGTCATTATTTCAGTTTCACAAAAGAGAAAAACGTTTAATGACTGGATTTGGGGGATGGGGTGGTTCTCTGCCGGGTACTGTCCTGTGAGTTCCCTGCAGCCTAGGATCTAACCCTCAGCCTTGCAGGGTGAGGAACTTAAACCCATCAGCTTTCCAGAGGTGATCACACTTAAGGAATGCCCATGCGTACTTGAAAAATCTCTGATAAATGTGAATGAAATCAAACAACAATTTATTTATAATGAACAACACAACTGACAAATCTGGCAGATGTGTCATTGGATGGGCCTGCCCAGCCAGCCCCAACAGGAGCCACATTATCAGATGGATTCTTGGTGAGTACAGAAGCAGAGCAAGGGAGTTATGGAATTGAAAGCTGAATGACATCGGGCCCTGAAAAATGGATGCTCCCATTTTCCCAGTAAAGGAAGGCCTGTCCAGAGAAATAGGACCTTACACAGCCTGTCTGGGCACTTCTCCTCTGGGGATGATTTAGGCAGCACTTCTTTCCTTTGTGCTTCTAAGGCTGACCAATACTCATGCATACATTCTTTAGATGTGACCATATTTTTCTTCAATTATTGTCCAGGTCTGGGAGCCATTCTGGCTGTTTAAGATGATGGTGGTTCTGATCAATTATATAGGGATCGGAATTTTAACCCCCAAAGAACTCACTTCCAAGTCGTGTGTGTGTGTGTGTGTGTGCATGAGTGTGTGTGTGTGCATGAGCATGTGTGTGCATGAGTGTGTGTGTGTGTGTGTATTGGGGAGGGTTACTGTCAAGTATGCTGTCTACATTCCCTTGAATGCAGCTATTCCTGACCCCAGCAAAGTCAGGAGGACCTAAAATAGAAGAGCGAGCACAACAAGTGCCCATGACATGCCAGGCCTGTGCCAGGCAATAGACATACAGCAACAAACCAAACAGACCTGGTCCCTGTCCTCCTGGAGCCTAGAGTCTGGTGGGGACACTGCTGTTCATAAAACAGCCACACAGATTACAGTAAGAGACTTC
Source organism: Hylobates moloch (assembly GCF_009828535.3). NCBI lineage: Eukaryota > Metazoa > Chordata > Mammalia > Primates > Hylobatidae > Hylobates > Hylobates moloch. The sequence continues at coordinate 33,798,819 of NW_026652286.1, read as the reverse complement.
AGCGAGTACTGTGAAGGAAAAGGAGAGGGAACAGCTTGATAAGAAACCTGCTCTAGTGCTGGAGGGCAGGGAGGGTTTTCTTGAGAGAGTGACACTTGAGTTGATAGTTAAAGCTTAAGTAAAAATTAACTAGAGAAAGTGGGGAGGACAGAGGGCTGGACATTTCCAGACCTGCTCTCTGCTTTTCTCCGTCCTGCTCTCTGGCCTTGGAGGTTGGCCACCTAGGATTGCATCACTAGCTCCCTGCCCTCTCTAGCTCTTTGGTGGGGAGCGCCAGCTCAGTAGATATTCAAAGGGAAGGAGGACTGTGAGGGGTGTGCATTCCCTGTCTTCCTCCCTGTGGCATTGCCTCCAGTTTGCTGGGGTTTTTTTTTAAAGAAAAGTCGCTATTCCCGCTGCCTCTCCAGCAGTGCTGCCCTTTCACCTGGAAGAGAGAGCCCCCGCCCCTACCCTGCACCACCCCATGGATACCATGCCTTGGACTTCCTGTCCTCTGGCCACATCACTGCCCACGGTGTAAGAGCACCCTCCTCCCATGCCGTGCATGGCCATGCGTTTTGTGTACATCTCTCTTCCTGAATGTGGACTGCTCCTGCAGGCTCCTCTGCCCTAGGCCTGAGGGGTTGACCAAAGAGTATGTGTTTTTTGTGTGTGGTAGGTTCTGAGGACAGCATGGGCATGAGGCCTGGGGTGCCCCCTGTACTAGTAAGGCTTCCTGAAGTTGCCAGAAAACATACGGGTGGGAAGATAAGGGGGTGAGCTAGGAGTCCAGGGCCCAGATATTGCCCTTCTGCCATGTTCTGGGCAGTCTGAGACTTCCCAATTCCAACTTCATCTTCCAGGTTTTTATAAAGGTATATTTTCCAAGGTCAACAGCTAGGATATATTTTGTTGAGTGGTTCGTTAGTTTGAGTGATAACTTTTAAATATCTAGACATATGGTTTGGAGGATTTCCAATTGTTCTCTTGTTCTGCGCCCCACAAATGTGTGGGATGTGCTTGCCTTCCAGTAACCGCTCTCTCCCTCCTCCCTTTGGGCCCAGGAGCAGGGCACCCCAGGCTACAGAACGATCCCTTACACCCACACCTTTGTAATGACCCTTTGTGAACAGACCCCCCTTGAACTGTTCTATTTTCAGTGGACCTTCTGTTTCCTGGCGGGTCCCTGCCTGATTCTGCAGGTGTTTCAGGCAGAGGGAACAGCATCTGAACGTCCCCTCCCCAGACTCACACACAATTTTTTATTTCACCTTTCAGTTATTGTGTAAGCCATTAATTGTTGGAAGCAAGATGAGGAGAGATGCTAAAAGGAGCAGGAGAGCCAAGGGTTATTGTGGCTATTAAGCCAGTGTGTGTGTGTTTATCTGCAGAGGGAGGGGGTGCAGTAGCTCAGCTCCTCAGTTCTCTTTCTCTCACTCACAGACCTTCCCCCTACCAAAAGGGAACACCCCCTTAGCCCCCTTGCAGGGCCTGGCTGGCAGGAGCTCACCCCTGGTGCCTTCAGATGGACCCCGGTGGCTCTCGTTGCCGAAGCAGGGGGAAGGCAGCAACTTCCCTTAATCTCTCAAGCCCTTCCCTCCAGGAAAACTGGATTCCTGTCCCCTCCTGCCCCCCTCAGGGCACTGTTCCCCAGTTTTGCTCACCTCCTAAGTTCCCTGGGAAACAAGCAAACGTCCCTCCCCCTAAGCAGGCTCATGAAGCCAGCTCAGATGAGGGTCATGTACACAAACCTAGCAAGCATCCCCTGTATTGCAATCAAAATACAATTTTGATTTTATCACCCACACCCGTTTTGCAATTTATTCAGTAGGGATAAATTTCCCCCTGCCCTGGATGAAATTGCTAGCAAGCTCACAATTACTCTGCTCACTTTCACGTAATAGGTACTCTTTAAATTGTACATGCACTCTTAATTTATAATAGCAATCAAAATGTTCAGTCCCGAACTCTAATCTTGATTTAGCTTGGTGCCATCTACCCTATTCTCAGCTTGGGCTGACTTTAGGGTGGGAAACTGCAAAGGGAAGTGGGGTGGGGTGTGCCTGGTGTTCCCATGTCTGCCCCTTGGGCTCCTCCATTGTCCAATCTCCTCAATTGGGAGGAGGGTGGAGTTGGGTGGATGTAGGAAAGGCCTCACCTAAAATGTGGGGTCTCATCTGGCATCAGCGTCTCTGGGCCTGGCAGATATTGGAGCCGACTTTTTCTCTTCTGGGTGGTCTCTTAGATTCTCTGGGGTTTTCTAAGGGGCCCCCCTTATGTGAATTTCTGTTCACCCAGAAACATGCATTTTTTATGGGTGGTAAACCCTTGCCCTCCAGTCAGATGGTGGAACCCAAGCTGTCTTTCTTGAGTTCCATAGGAAAGTGTGTTCCATGGGAAAATACATATTCTTTCCTGGACAATCTCTAGGCATGCAAAGAAATCTAAAGGCAGCAGCACCTCCATGGCTCTGCTGGGAAAGCGGGTATTCAGCCTTCCCGTCCTCTGAATCCCCAGGTGTGTCCTCGTGTGTGCATGCACGCATGCCTAACGTGCATGTGTAGGAGAGGCACATTAAGTTCTCTGGGTAGCCCAGAGAAGCCCCTGCTTGCCACGTGTATGGTGAGCAGACAGACACCCAGGCACTCACCTCCTACTAGGGGGCAGGATGAGGACAAAGAGCACTACCCAAACTTCCCTAAAGAGCCCTGTCTCAAGAATTGCTCCTGGAAAAGAGCAAGTAAGTTCTGGAGATAGAGAATGGTGGCCAACTATTTCTGCTGAAAATGTGCCTGTGTTGATTTAGGGTCTCACTTTGGAATTTCACGTCTATTGCATCTTGGTATCTATTAATTACTTGGACTTGCTGATAATGATCAAAGTCCTTCACTCAGTCGCAGTCAGGGGAGCTGGGTTCTCACAAATCCCCTTTTCAAATCAGTCTAGGACAGCCCAGCTCTTTTCACTGTTAGCTAGATAGGAGAGAAAGGCAAACATGTGAAGGCAAGAAGGGAAGCAGCCAAAATACAAGGAAGGACTAGAGGGGTTGGGAAGAGAGGAAATCAGGAGAGAGAGAGAGAGAGAATGAGAGCAGATTCCCTCAAGTTTGAGAAGAAATACTCCTGACACAGCTGCCTTGCTGGGTGGGGCTGCATTCCTTTGATGACTCTGCTAGATCTCCATTCCAGCTCCAGGAAGGGGTCTGTATTCCCCTGGTCCAAAAGAATACAACAAGAGAGGAAACTTTTGTGACTCGGGTTCAAGGACCAGGATAGAATCCCAGTAATGTGAATTAACGGGGGGAAAAAAGACTGAGAATAAATCTACTTGTGGCCACAGCAATGCCCCATGATTGTTTCTGGGTCCAACAGTTCTGTTCCCTTTATGAAGCTTACTTCCAAAGGAAGAAAGCATCATTTTGGCATCAGACTTCTCATCTGTAATACCAGAAGCTAGCGGATGTGAATAACAATCTGTAGGTCACTGAGAGAAAAGAATTGAACCCCCAAAATCCTGCACTCAGTCAAGATATATCCTTGCTGATATGCAAGGATTCTGTGAATATCTCACATCCTCCATCTGAGGAAAATATTCAAAAATCACAGCAAGGATCTCAAGATAGAGAAATGAGCAAGGACCCTTATAATCTATAGTTGAATCTAACTGGATTAATTATTCATTTTACAGGTATCTATTTTGCACCTACAGCCAGGCACTATTCTAAGCACTAGGTGGCAAACAAGGCAGACAACTGCCGTCGTGGGATGTACATTCTAGTGGAGGGAGACAAAAAATGGGTAGACAAAAAGATGTATGATTTAAAGTAAAAATAAGTTCAAGGAGGAAAACTAACCAGGGTAAGGGGATAGGGAGGGAAGAACTAGCGGGGATAGGCTGCTATTTTAGAGAGAGTGGTTTGGCTTTTGGGGGAGGAGGAAATTGAACAGAGACCTAAATGAAGTAAAGAAATAAGCCCTGCAGGCATTTGGCGGATGAGAGCTCCAAACAGGGAGGCACCAATACCAAAGCCTAGAAGGGAAACAAGCTTGGTGTAAGAACCTGAGAAACAGCAAGAATGACACAGATTGAGGGGCATAGTGGGAGACGAGTCAGAGAGGCAGTCAGTGCACTACCAGGAACAGCCTTACAGACACTGGTAAGGGGCTTCACCGTCATGCTAAAAGCAAAGCAAAGCCATTAGAAAGTTTTGATCAGAGCAGCAACATGATGTGTTTGGGTTTTTTTAAAGAGCATTCTGGCTCCTGTATGGAGAATGGATTCAGGAATACCAGTCAGGAGGCTACTGCAGCAGTCCAAGAAAAAGAAGGTTAGTGATTTTCATGGGTGATTGATATGGGACTGGTAGACGTGGTGAGAAGTGAGTGGATTTCCATGATCTACACTAAAGGAAGAGCCATTTGTGTTAAATTATTTACATGGACATGCATAAAAAGTTGCATAAAAGGATAGACAACATGTTATTGATGGTTAATATGCAATGAGATTTGAGGTGATTAAGTTTCCACCTTATACATTTATATATTGTTTAAAATTTTCCAATGAGCATGTCATCTATATAAACAAAAAATTAATAAAGTTATAGTTATTGTGGATAACAAAAAAAGATGAGAAAAAAGAAATATAAGTTGAGATACAAAGACTGCCTCCAAGATTGCCCTGAATCCCTGGTTCTGTTATCTTCATGTTTCCATCTTTTCTTTGGCTGTCAGGAAGCTCAGAGCTAAATTGCCAGCTCCCCTTTAGTAATTATGTAGCAGTCCTGGGTCCTGTACACCTGTGTTTTAATTTTTCAGCTGAATCGTGTCTAAGGGAGTGTTGGAGACCAGATTCGCTGGGTCATCAGACTCTGAGATGGAGATCTGTGTGCAGAAAAGGCACTGGAGTGTACTGTCAATGGTAAGACCTGTGGGGGAGGAAAAGAAGCAGGATTGGGCAGATTTAGAAGGTAAACTCTAATGCAATCACAGTCAAAGGGCTGGGCTGATTCTTGGAGAGCTCCAAATCTTGGATGACCCTTCAGAGTTTTCTGGAGTAGGGTAGGGGGCTGGGCCCTACATCGATCTATCATTGAATGGGTAGTGTAATTCTTGTGAGGCAAGGAACTGAACTGTCGGCCGCTGCCACTCCCCTGAGCAAGAGAGTAAGTGTTTCAGTCCTCGACATGCTGGTTCTAGGCAGCACACCACAGCATCTACTACAGAGAGGAGCCTAATATCAGGGTAAAACTCTTATACTCCAGACTCTGGCTCCTGGGTTTAAATTCTGGCTCAACTGCTTGTTGGCTGAATGACTTTTCAGCAAGTTCCTTAATTTCATTTATGAAATAGTGATAATGATCTTGTCTAGCTCAAGTTTTTTTGCCAACAACTTATTGAGTCAATCCATGTAAAGCATTTACACCAGTAGCAGACACATAGGAAACACTCAATAAATGTTAGCTATTAAAATTATGCTAGTTCTTATATTTCCTGGTATAAACTTTTAATGTATTGTTCATAGACTTTTTTTTTTTGAGACAGGGTCTCACTCTGTTACTCAGGCTGGAGTGCAGTGGTATGATCACAGCTCACTGCAGCCTCAAACTCCCAGGCTCAAGCAATCCTCCCACCCCAGCCTCCTGAGTAGCTGGGACTACAGGTGCATGCCACCACACCTGGCTAATTTTTGTAGTTTTTGTAGAGATGGGCTCTCACTTTGTTGCCCAGGCTGGTCTCAAACTCCTGGGCTCAAGTGATCTGCCCACCTTGGCCTCCCCGCTGGGATTACAGGCATGAGCCACTGTGCCTGACCTATATGTCTTCATTGTAGAAAATGCTCTAAGTTTCTTCAAAACCCCTAAGCAATGAGGGGGTTGATTCTAGGTCTTGGATCTGATCTTTAGTATTATAAAACATGGGGATCAGCCCAGGCACTCAACAGCAATACTACATCCTTTGAGGCCCATCAGGTGCTGGCCTGAGATACTAAGCAGCTGCCTCACAGCCGGGCTGTGCTGGTACCTGGAACGGGGCAGAGGCTGAACGTGGAGCAAAAACAAGATGAGGTTTGGCAAACGTTAGCAAGTAGTAAGATACGTACAAACCTTGCCTCCAAAATATGGCTTCCTAGCAAAGCCAAGGATATTATATTATCATTATAAGGAGATTTTCTGTTTCCTGTGTAGAACCCTGCCAGGAGGCTAAATAACAGAGAAAACATGGTGACAGCTTGCTGTGTTCCTGACCCTATTATGCAGCCAGTGCATGAAACGCGTCTCCTTTGAAAATAAACAGTTATTCAACAAGTTATCGCTCTCTAGCATGGTATCATTATCTTCCCAAAGTTATGAAGGAAATTATAGGTTCCCAACAAAAAAAGCATGATATAAAGATGGGTTTCGGCAGCATCAGTTTGTTTCGAGGGAAAGGTGGGGCCTGCCTCTCCCTGGGCTGCTCTTGCCACTGAACACACACGTTTCAAGCTGACCCACATGTACATGAGAGAGGAAGGGGCCCCTTGGGGAGAAGAAAGGCTTTCAGAGGTTGGTGGCAACATTTTTGTATTGCTCCACTCCAAGACTGAGTGGGTCCAACCTTAAGCCCCCAACTTTCAGCAGGTAAGAATGAGTCAAAGGGATATGAGACCAGGTAAGAGGCCAGGACTGGCCAGAGGACACAGGCATTGACCATGGAGGAGACGGAACACGTCAGTGCGGAGCTGGCACTGACTCTGAGTGCAGGGCCCTGCAATATGTTACCGAAAACCAGAGATCCTTCCTTTAGTCTACGTGATTATTCCTTGTTCACAGCTAAAGTCTAGAGGAGCAAAACACATCAGCTATATTCAGTAATTTCTGTCATAGGATAAATTAGTGTCTCAGAGTTTTACCTAACATGGGAGCATCCTCATTCATAGCAGGTGAGGCAGCCTCCTTCTTCCCGGGGAAAATGAAGCTACTCGGCTTAACCCTCTCTGTGTCGCTCCTCTCTATGAACACATCGTGCTGGATCTGTGCTCTTTCTTTTTCCCCACTCACCTGTACAAAGGAACTCTTGTCTGCAGCGAATCCTCTTTACTTGTTTTTTTTCTTTCAACCTGTGTTTTCAATTCCCTCCTATCCCCGTAGCACTCTTGCTCCATCAAGTATCATTTTATCATCATGCAAATAAAACGCTTGGCATGGTGCTTGATACCTAGAAATCAGCTCCGGTTGGCTACTATCACTGTCATTATTATCACCAAGAAGGTGGTAGTAAGCTATTTTCACATGTAGTTAAGGCTGTGTCTTTCACTACTTATAACGGTGCAGCTACTGAGTACATGCTATGTAAGTGTTTGCTATCTTAATCATTCTTCTTGTTATCATTGTTACCCACCAAGCATTGCTTAAGGTGACTACTAGAGTGGCATATGCCCAATCAGCCAGTCAGGTCTAATTGTAAAGAAATTTAAAAATACCAACAAAATCCCTTCACAGGGCATTATGAGCTCTGATGATAGATAATTATCAAATAGTACAGGTATCAGACTTTAGGTTTTGCCACTCGTGTACTATTATTGATTGTCGTCTCTGGTTAGTGGGCATGGAAAGGGCCATGAGGGAGGTGAGGTGAGCACCCTCATGTGAGTAGTGACCCACCATAATGTGACAACAGTGACAAAAGTAGTCCATCAAATCTTCAACCACTTCCCGCTGTTGTTACCTTCACCAAAAGACAGGCTCCCATGTCCCCCATTACTCCAAACTCAGCCATCAACCCAGAATCCCCCCTCAACTTGACATCCTATGGTCCTCTGTGGCACAAGCAGACTTCGGGAAAGGATAATCTACCTTCAATTAATTATTTCTCTTTTCAGTCTACTGGCTTCTGCTCCCACCATTCTAACCAAACTACCCTCTGTTCTTGATACCTTTGTAATGTACATGCAAATAGACACGAAATAATTTTTAAAGTTGCAGTGTTAGTAGGGGGAAATAGCACAGTGATGATATAATATCAGAATTAACCAGAGATTTCCATTTGTATAGAGCAATGGCAAATGAAAAGTAATTCTTAGGAAAACAAGAAAATTATAAAGGGAATTTCCTTTGTCATTATAAAGGAAACCGAGATGGTAGCTGTGAGCAGACACAAGATGGTGGCCATGTGCTTCAGAAGGAGAGGCTGGCACCATGAAGTAGGTAACAGAGATACTTTATTGTTCACAATTCTGCATGCTCTAGGAATGTAGTAGAGATAGTCAAAGAACTGGTAATAGAAGCACCCGCTAAGAAAAATTCTGCAGAGAGAAATGGAGAGACTCCCAGGATCTGAAAAGTATAGTTTTCCTCCTTTTTTTCTCAGGTTTTGGGCTTACACATATACTCCCCTTCATATTAGAGTAGACTTATTAGCATTGATTAGACAATTTAATGCCTATGATGTATTTTCTGTTAATTAACTCCTCTCTATGACCTTGTTCTTTGTAAAAGTGCTTACAAAGAACAGGAAAGACACAATCCAATTGCATATGACAAATATTCCCAAATCTGTTGGGAGGAAAAGAGCCACTCAGGACAACCTTTCTCAGAAGAAGTGGCCTCAAAAACTTGTAGAAGTTTTCCCACATCACACACAATTGCTGTTTCCACTCCTGAGCTGATAGCACCACCAAGTCCCAGCCAGGCTTAGAGTCTTCTTCAGTTTATGGCCCTATTCTTTTCTGGTCTGGGTTATTCAAAGGTCAGTTGAACTAATGGATGAGGGCTGCTTTGCAGTCTGTATTCAGTTTAAAATCTGTGATGCCTGTTGACTTATTATTTTTAAAAGGAAGCTCTGATTGGAGCAGAAATGCTATTTTAGAGATGATTCTGTGATTAGTTTTAGAGAATAAATCAGATATGATTCAGAAAGATAGTGTTGAAATTCACATGTGAAAAAAAGGGACCAAAATTCTCCAGTGTACTCCTGCTATGTACAAAAAGGGTCTCTGAAATATTTCACCCAAGTCTTTTGAGGCCATTAAGAAAGTGCCCAGCCAGGACTAAAAAGTGCATTAATAGTTATTTCTACACAGCAATTGAATTATAACATCAATCTCTACCTAACTTGGACCACATTGAAGCAGGTTATTTTTTAAAATTAGATACAAGTGTTCTGGTTGAAAAGGTGGCTGGCTAGTAACCCCTAACACAACCTCCTCAAACCTCTCAATACAATTCTATGAAGATAGAAAATATAACAAATGCACATTTTAAAAAACTGCAAACTAGGACTGACAAACTACTGCTAGAATCTGGGACAAATTAACAACTTCAATGCCAACAGAACTGGCCTGAGAATGCAGATTTTGTCTTACCCTTGCTCTGATATTAGAAACAGAATAAGTCTGCTAGGCTGAAAACAATAATATAAATAATAGTATTAATAGTTATCTTAGTCCACTTATGTTGCTATAAAGGAATACTTGAGACTGGGTAATCTGTAAAGAAAAGAAGTTTCTTTGGCTCATGGTTCTGCAAGCTGTACAAGAAGCATGGTGCCAGTATCTGCTTCTGGTGAGGGCTTTAGGCTGCTTCCATTCATGGTGAAAGGGGAAGGGCAGCCAGCATGCAGAGATCACATGGTGCGGAGAGAGGAGGCAAGAGAGAGGGGAGGAGGTGCCAGGCTCTTTTCCACAACCAGTTCTTGTGGGAACTAAGAGTGAGAACTCCCTCAGTTCCATGAGAATGGCACCAAGCCATTCATGAGGATCTGCCCCCATATCCAAATGCCTCCCACCAGGCCCCACCTTCAACAATGGGGATCAAATTTCAACATAAGGCTTTGGGGATAGGGTAGGGAAACAAACTGTATCCAATCCATAGTAGTAATTAACACTTACTGAATGCTGACTATGTGCAAGACACTGCTCTAAGCATTTTACATGAATTGTCATTTAATTCTCCCAACACCCTATGAAGTAGAAACTATTATTTCCCCCCACTTTATAGATGAGGAAACTGAGGCACAGAGAGGCTAAGTATCTTGCTAACAGTTCCAAAGATAGTATGTAATAGAACCAAGATTAAAATCAGTACGCTTTACTTAGTTCCTCCTTCATTTCGTAATTGCAGTCCAGAAAGACAAGGTCTTCCTATCAGAAATCTAGGCAGCCATATCTCTACAATGTCCAGTGATAACAAAGTGTATTGTCATAAAATTTTAGTGCCAAATTGCAAAGCATCGAGCCTGAAAAAGAAAAAAAAGGGCTACAAATATAAGAAACTGATAGTTGTACAATTATTTGAATGACTTCTGCAGATAAATTAGGACCTCAACCCAAACCAAACCAAAACAGAAACCTGGAATTATGGAGAATTCAAGCAATACATACATGGCATAACGTATGGTATTATAAACAAAAATACATCTTTCAAAATAGTTGAGAAACATTTACAAAACTGATCTTGTACTAGACCACAAAAACAAGTTTAATCAATCCCCCAAAGTAGAGATCATACTATCTTTCTGCCTAAAATGCAGTGAATCTAGAAATCAAGAATAAAAGTTTAAGGATAATCCCTCAACCTCATGGAAATAAAAAACACTCTCCTAAAAAACTATCACTAAGAGGAAATCAAAGGTATCATTATATATTATTTAGAAAATTGCAGTGAAAATATAGTATATTAAAATTCATGAGTTGTGGTCAAAGCTGTCATCATAGATAAATTCATAGTATTAAGTGTGATCTCATTATTTAACAGCAATAGCAAAATAAAATAATATTCCTTATTTGACTCAATAACTTAGAAAATAAGCAGCAAGAGAAGCAGAAACATACTAGAATTGTTATATGTAGTGGAGACTAGAATTATTTTCTCCCATCCAAGTACTAACCAGGCCTGACCCTGTTTAACTTCCAAGATCAGACAAGATAGGGCACTTTCAGGGTGGTATGGCTATAGATTACAGAATGATTTTTTTAATGCTAATTCCTAACTTCATTTTCTCCAATCTTTTTTTTTTTCCATGGGAGCTGGAAAATTAAATAATTAATGCCCTAGAATGTCTTGTAGTTAGAAGTGGACATGTAAAATAGACCTTATCACTGGGATATAGGTGGAAGGTGATTGAGGAGTCTTGGAACACTCTTGCTTTAATGTTAAAAAAGAGGTACAGAAAGAGCTGGTTCCATGTGCCCACTTCCGCTTCTCCAACCACATTTTCTGTTTTGAATGGTTCCTTGATGTCTGAGATTGTAATAACCATCTTGGGACCATGATACCACAAACATGAAGAGGAAAGCTAATGGGCTAGGAATGCCACAAACATAAAGAGAAAAGCCAGTCCGAAAAGTGGAATGAGTCTAGATCCCTGATGGCACTGTTGAGTAGTTAAACTGCACTAGCAACCGTTCACCTCTAAGCTTATTATTATGTAAGAAAAATAATGACTACTTGTTTAATGCACTGGTGGTTTCATTTTCTGATCCATGCAGCTAAATATATTTCTAATATATATGATTCTAGTTTATAGATTTTTAAAATAAAGACAAAACCTCGGGCAAATCTAATTTTTAAAAAGAGTGGCAAAGCAAATAAACAAAATTAAGATTTAGATCAGTATATAATAAATACAGAGAGAATTTTAAAATTTTAAGAGAAGATATTCCTAATAAGATTAATGATCTCAAAATGGATCTTTTTTTTAGAAAAAAAAAAAGAAATAATCATTGTGATTTAGGTTTTTTATTTCTTTCCAGTTACTATATTAGTCAGATATTGGTCAGGAAAACTCCGGGGATCTTAAGTAAAACCTGATTTAGGACAGGGAATCATATGCTTAAAGAACTTGAAAAAAACACACAAAAATCACTGGAGTGGCAATTTCATCATGTCTCTGCCTTTAAAAAAAAAACTTGCTGTTTATTTTCTAAGTTATTGAGTCAAATAAGCACTGATCAGGGAAGATAGCTGACAGTGCTCAGGTTCCTGCTAGCTTTCAGAGAATCAAGAAAATGCTGCTCTCTTCCCAAGTCAGCAACTGCAAAAAATCAGCCACTGACAATGACCACAGTTGCCTGCAATGCCAAGGCGGATGTCTCTGGGAGGAAAGGCCCTGAGGCCACTGCGTTGCAGGAGGAGAAATAATAGCGTATGTTTTCCTTCTGCCTTCTAATCTCACAGTGAGTACCTCTCATTAATTGACTACAAATAAGACATCTGCTGGCAAAGAAATGGGAGAAATGTAGTTCTCAGGTTTTCAGCCCCCTCGTAATGTAGAGATAATGTAAAAGGGCTGGGAAGAGAGGAATTATCTGGTTACTGAGTGCCAGCTAACTCTGTAGCACATTTATTCATTTTATTTAGGAAAAAAATGAAAAGCCCATTAACATACATATGTCAGCCCATGAAATTCCCATGCTATATAACTACACACCCTCCCATTCTAATGGATTGTATTAAAATCCTGGAAACAGAATTATATTCAAATGGGTTTAACTATAGATAATTTAATGAAAGGATTGTTTGTAGAGATGTGGTCAAAGGTTTAGGAAATTTGTATATATTGATTTATTCAAAACTAGCCACAGTGGGAAGTCATTACCATCCCAGGTCTGAAATGGGCAAAGGAAGTATGGTGGTTTTAAGGTGTGTTCACAAATTTTGGGGTACTGTTCTCTTGAAGAGGTGGAGTTTATTTCTCCTCTGCTTGAGTGTAGGCTGGACTTAGTGACTCCTTTTGAATGGACAGAATATGGCAGAGGTGGTAGTGCATGACTTTTGAGACTCAAAGGCATGTAGCTTCCTCCTCATTCTCTTCTGGATTGCTTGTTCTGGAGAAGGCCAGCTGCTATTTTGTAGGAGGCTCCAGCAACCCTATGGAAGGGCCCACAGGGTAAGACCTTGAGGCTTCCTGACAGTGGTCATGTGAGTGCATTTGGAACACATCTTCCAGCCCCAGTCAAGCCTTCAGATGACCACAGCCCCAGCTGACATCTTGACTACAATTGCATGAGATACCCTGAGCCAGAATGACCCAGCTAAGCTACTACCACATTCCTGATGCTCAGAGAATGAATCTCATGGAACCTACAAAAAATAATCAGAACATATTTAAAACAATCTTACTTATGAACGGTGTTTTGATCAATATTTGATAAGAGCAGAAGAAACATTGGGGGTTATATAAAATAAGGGATATATTATACAGATTGGACCTTATACAATTGTGGGAGCTGCTTAAATGTTTATGTACAGCTATTGTTTCTGTGTTTCAGGCTGGAACCTGAAATCAGAAAGGTAGGCAACGAGGAAAGAAAGATGGACATGAACTGGGGGCAGCAAAACTGGAACCTGCAAAGACAGGTTAAAACCTACACCAGTTTCTCACTGTCCCCAAGCCTCCATAGAGTGGCATTGGTGGGAGAAATAGGTACTTTCCCTCATGTAGCTGAAGTGTGTCTAGCCCAGGAATCAGTGAAGCAGAAGACATTGGCCCAGCAGAATCTGGGGGAGCTACAGACCCAGCTGCTGTCCCATCCTAACCAGGCAAGCCAGCAGAACAGCAACAGCAGGTACCCAGCACCAATGCCTTGTGTGCTGCACCAACCTTGTGAGTGTACAGTGAATACAGCTCCTGCTTCACGTTCACCTTCCTAATCTCACACAATTGTTGGTTGTGGCCCAGCTAACCCAGAACTACATAGAGAATTCTGGAGATGTAGTTCCAGCTAAATTAAGTTGATGCAATACAAATCCACCACAGAGTTGGAAAAGGACAATATATAATAATAACAAAATAAAATATTAAGAGAATAACCTACTGCAGCTAAATATGGTTTATTCCAGAGAAGCAAGGGTAGTTTTATGTTAGAAAAATCTGTTAATGGCATTAGTTCAACACCTCCAATATAAAAAATTGTATGATAATGTCAATAGATGACAAAAAGGTATTCTGAAAAATTTAACGTTCATGCCTGATTTGGAAAAAAAAATCCTCATAGAAAACTAGGAATAGGAAGATACTTCCTTTAATATATAATATTTCATATTGACAGCCTGCATCATCTTTAATGTTAAAAAACCAGAATCATTCTCATTAAATCCAGGAAGTGGTAGAGATGCTAGACGTCTCCATTGTCACGTAACACTGTTCTGGAAATTCTATCTGATGCAATAAGACATGAGGCAGAAATAAGAGGTAAGATTATCAGAAAGGAAGAGACACATTACTGTTATTTTCAGACAATATGATTATATATCTTTTAAAAACTGCAAGAGAACCAGCTGAAAGCTCTTAATATTAATTCATAATAAGTAAAATGAGGGCATACCAAAATTCAGTAGCTTTCCTCAATGCCAGTAATACCATTCAGATAACATAATGGGGAAGGGAATTCAATCACATGAGATATCAGAAAATATTAAATGCCAGTGATGTAGACATTTTTGAAGAACACGGATTATTTATTTTGTTGTGTGTCTCTCAGTTTGGGTTTGTCTGATGCTTCCCTATTACTAGATTCAAGTTTTCTATTTTTGGCAAGGATATCTCAGAAGTGATGTTGTATCCTTCTCAGTTCATTGTATTATGAGGAACATGACGTTAATTAGTGTCATTATGAATGTTACCAACTTTGATCTCTTGGTTAACGTGGTGTCTGCCAGATTTTTCTAGTATAAAATTATTTTTCTCTCTGTGGTTATTAAATGTCCTGTGGGAATTTATTTTGACACCATGGAAATATCCTGTTTCTCATCAAACTTTCACCCACTGTCAACTATTTTAAATGACAGTGCTAGCAAGGGTGTGGTGAGATGTATATTTACACACAGCGCTAGGGGGTCATATAAATAGGTCACATTCTCTGAAAAGCAAATGATCAATCCTATGAGGAACATTAAAACTCGTCAAAGTCTTTGATCTAATGATTCAACTTCTATGAATTTACTCCAAGAAGGATGAAAACCAAAAGTGTGGCCAAACAGGTATCCCTTTCATTTCAGAAATCTTAGTATAGTGAAAGTTTGGTAACAAAGTAACTGTCCAACAATAGGTAATAAATTATCATGGTTCTGTATAATGAAATAATATATAACCAATTATACTATTCTTAAAGACTAATGAAAAAATAGTCCCTAAGTAATGTCATTTGAAGATATGGTATTTTAAACTGTATATACAGTATGTACTTACAGGTTTAAATTTTTTAGATAAAAAAACACCAAAATTTTAATAGTATTTGTTATCAAGGGCAGTTTTTCAGGTAACTTTCATTATTTTCTTTTATATTTTCCAAATACTATACAATAATATACTTATATATTCTTTTTTATAATTGAAAAAATCTTAATAAAGAAACACTGTGTGCAAGTTAATTTTCCTGCACATGTTCTTTGTGCAAATTTGTGGTCGATGTGTTACCTCTGCTAGAGTCAGCAACAAAGAATCAATGAAACAGCTGACAAAGCAGGTGAAATCATTTTGATATGTTTGGTAGCCATTAAAATGTAATGTGTAATACTGTACAATTACATCCATCTGCTCAGACCATTTTATTTTTTAACCTCATTGATTTAATCAGTAAATGACCCAATATTTAGGCAACATTTTATAATTTACAGTGCACTTTCATATACACTTTCTCATATATTAAATGCTGACCTGTTTTAGGTCCTTTTAATCTGACCATGGAGAAAATCTTAAAAATGTCATTGAGCACTAGGGTCACCTTGCCTCTTTGGACCTCTCTTTCCTTGCTTTAAGAATACTGTGGTAAAAAGCACATATCACTTAGGCCTGTGATATGGTTTGGCTCTATGTCCCCACCAAATCTCATGTTGAATTGTAATCCCCAGTATTGGAGTTGGGGCCTGGTGGGAGGTGATTGGATCATGGGGTGGCCCTTCATGAATGGGTTAGTACCATCCCTCGGTGCTGTTCTCATGATAGTGAGTGAGTGAGTTGTCCTGAGATCTGGTTGTTTAAGTGTATAGCACCTCCTCACTCTTCCCTTTCTCCTGCTCTGGCCATGTAAGACATGCCTGCTTCCCCTTCACCTTCTGCCATAATTGTAAGTTTCCTGAGGCCTCTCCAGAAGCAGAAGCCACTATGGTTCCTATATAGACTGCAAAACCATGATCCCATTAAACCTCTTTTCTTTACAAATTACCCAGTCTCAGGCATTTCTTTATAGCAGTGTGAGAATGGAGAAATATAGCCTGAGACTCCAAACAATAGGATTTGAGTTGTCTGTCTCCTCTTTATTAACATGTGACCCTAGGTGGATCACTTCATGTCTTTGTGCTTCATTTTTCTCATCTTCAAAATCAAGGATTCCTGAGGTTTCACTTAGCTTTATTAGTCTATGATTCTTATTCGGTGTGCCTATTTTCTTCATGTCCAACATTTTTTCTTGACTAGTTCCTTTGAAATGTCAACAAACATCTGTGCCTTTGCAGGGTATCTGCAAATATCATCACACAAATATGCCTTAACAAGTTCACATCAGAAAAGGACTGGATTTTCTTTTGCCCTGACAATCATAAGCATTAGGCAAATCTAGATTTCCATTTCATTTCAGAAACTTTGGGCATCTGGCATCTCCCTTCCTACTTTAGCCCCCTTGAATGACTGTTGGCCACACTGCAGCAGAGGGAACTTTATAAATAAGTGCACAGATATTAGGCATTATGTGAGAGGGCAAGTCACAGTACTCAAAGATCAGTAAACAATGTCGTAAATAAACACTTCCCAATGAGTTAGGGGAAATAGGTAGCAAGGAGAGATCATGCCCCCAATTTCTCTCAAGGAGACCAGGCCTTGAGCAGCTGTTTATAAGAATATGATTTTCACTTGACACTCACACTAAACCCTGGTCCCCCCAGTAAGAGCTATAGCACTTTAAATAAAATGAGCTCCTTATAGAACACGGTTTGATTAAGTCTTGAGTTGCCTCATCTAAGGTCTGCTCTGGATAAGGCTTGCTAAACTTGACAAGTTTTTGAGGCTTCCAGGAGTCTTTGTCAAACCAGGAGTTAAGAAGATAATAATATGTATTAAGCACCAACCATGGTATGGTTAAAGCCAATTATATCCATTCACTCATAGCAGTCTTGTAAGCTAGCTCACAAAATGAGAAAAATGTCTCAAAGAGGTTAAGTGAGATATCCTAGGTCATACAACTAGGCAAGTTTGCCTGATGAAATTTATGATCTTTCTACTGCACTGTGGCTATCCAGACCTGGGGAGTTCCAGGTAAGTTTCAATCCCTCTTCATTCTGTTGCTGTAGGGTCATACATTCATTTACCAAACATTTACTGAATGTCCCGTATGTGTCAGCAACTGTACTAGGCTCTGGGAATTCATTATTGAACAAAACAGAAAAACAGTGGAGAAGACTGATAGTAAACAAAATAAAAAGTAAAACACCTTGTATGTGAGCTGTGATGTGTTAAGGAGAATGGTAAGATTCATTGACAGAGGAGAGCAGTTAGAGATGTGGTAATTTTTAAACACTTTTTTTATTTCAATAGGTTTTTGGGGAACAGGTGGTGTTTGGTTACATGCATAAGTTCTTTGGTGGTGATTTCTGAGATTTTGGTGTATCATCACCTGAGCGGTGTACACTGTACCCAATGTGTAGTCTTTTATCTCTTACCACCCCCAACCCTTTTCCCCAAGTCCTTAAAGTCTCATGTATAATTCTTATGCCTTTGCATCCTCGTAGCTGAGCTCCCACATATGAGTGAGAACATACAATGCTTGATTTTCCATTCCTGAATTACTTCACTTAGCATATTAGTCTCCAATTTCTTCCAGGTTGCTGTGAATGCCATTATTTCATTCCTTTTTATGGCTGAGTAGTATTCCTTGGAGTGTATATGTGTATATATACATATATATATATATATACATATATATATATCACTTTTTTAACTACTCATTTGTTGATGGGCATTTGGGCTGGTTCCATATTTTTGCAATTGCAAATTGTGCTGCTATAAACATATGTGTACAATTATCTTTTTTCATATAATGACTTCTTTTCCTCTGTGTAGATACCTAGTAGTGGGATTGCTGGATCAAACAGTAGATCGACTTTTAGTTCTTTAAGGAATCTCCTTACTGTTTTACGTAGTTGTTGTACTAGTTTACATTCCCACCTACAGTGTAAAACTGTTCCCTTTTCACCGCATCCATGCCAACATCTATTTTTTTTTAATTGTTTGATTATGGCCATTCTTGCAGGAGTGAGGTGGTATGCATTGTGGTATTGATTTACATTTCCCTGATAATCAGTGATGTTGAGCATTTTTCCATATGCTTGTTGGCCATTTGTATATCTTCTTTGGAGAATTGTCTGTTCATGTCCTTAGCCCACTTTTTGATGGGATTGTTTGTTTTTTTTTTTGCTGATTTGTTTGAGTTCTTTGTAGATTCTGAATATTAGTTCTTTGTCAGATGTATAGCTTGTGAAGATTTTCACCCACTCTGTGGGTTGTCTGTTAACTCTGCTGATTATTTATTTTGCTGTGCAGAAGCTCTTTAGTTTAATTAAGTCCCATCTACTTATCTTTGCTTTTGTTGCATTTGCTTTTGGGTTCTTGGTCATGAAGTCTTTGCCTAAGTCAATGTCTAGAAGGATTTTTCTGATGTTATCGTCTAGAATATTAATGGTTTCAGGTCTTACATTTAAGTTTTTGATCCATCTAGAGTTGATTTTTTTATAAAGTGAGAGATGAGGATCCAGTTTCATTCTTCTACATGTGGCTTGCCAATTATCTCAGCACCATTTGTTGAAAAGAGTGTCCTTTCCCCACTTTATGTTTTTATTTGCTTTGTCAAAGATAAGTTGGCTGTAAGTATCTGGCTTTATTTCTGTGTTCTCTATTCTGTTCCATTGGTCTATGGGCCTATTTTTATACCAGTACCAGATGGTTCTGGTGACTATGGCCTTATAGTATAGTTTGAAATTGGGTAATGTGATGCCTCTAGATTTTTTCTTTTTGCTTAGTCTTGCTTTGGCTATGTGGGTTCTTTTTTGGTTCCATATGAATTTTAGGATTGTTTTTTCTAGTTCTGTGAAGACTGATGGCGGTATTTTGATGGGACTTGGATTGAATTTGTAGATCGCATTTGGCAGTGTGGTCATTTTCACAATATTGATTCTACACATTCATGAGCAGGGATGTGTTTCCATTTGTGTCATCTATGATTTCTTTCAGCAGTGTTTTGTAGTTTTTCCTTGTAGAGGTCTTTCACATCTTTGGTTAGGTATATTCCTAAGTATTTTATTTTTCTTTCAAGTATTGTGAAAGGGGTTGAGTTCATGATTTGAGTCTCAGCTTGGTCTCTGTTGGTGTATGGCAGAGCTATTGATTTGTGTACATTAATTTTGTATGCTGAAAGCTTTGCTGAATTCATTTACCAGTTCTAGGAGGTTTTAGGTTGAGTCTTTAGGGTTTTCTAGGTATATGATCATATCATTAGCCAACAGTGGCCTTCTTGTCTTGTTCCAGTTCTCAGGGGGAATGCTTTCAACTTTTCCTCGTTCAGTATAAGGTTGGCTTGTCACAGATGGCTTTTATTACCTTAAGGTATGAGATGTGGTAAATTTTGAGATGTCCGTTAAACATCCAAATGAAGATGTCTGCATAACAGTTGAAAATATGTGCCTGGAGTTCAAGAGAGAGGTGAATGAAAACATCTCATTATAAAAAAGAGTCAGAGGAGAAATCCTAGGGTTTTCTCTATTTGTAATTTAATAACTCCTGGTCTTGACCCTATCAGCTCCAAGGCAAAGACTTGAAGATGAAAAGCAATGGTGTGTTTGAGACACTAAAAGGTACTCAGTGTGGGTGAATGTGGAATGTGGGGGGGAAATGGATCAAGAGGATCATAATGAGCTTGGACTTTGTTCAGGTGAGAATAGGAGGCCATAAAAGGGCTTAAGGAGAGAAGATGTGTGCTTTAGCAAGAGGACTCAATCTGTCATGAAGACTAAATTGAAGAGCAAGGCTGTAGGCAGGAGGCCTGACCAGAAACTGCCTCAGTAGCTCAGGTGAAAAAGACTGGAGGCTTTAACCAAGGCAGTGGGAAAAGATGGAGATAAGCAAGTGGGTTCCAGTTATATTTGGATTTAGAATCATCAGGGCTTAGTGAGTGATTGGAAATAAAGGGTGGGCAAAGAGTGTGAAGGGAATTGAGGGTTCCAGGTTTCTGGCTTCGACAGCAGTGCCACTTACCAAAATGAGATGAAGGAAGAGAAGCTGATTTGGTAAGGCCAAGAGTGAGTTTAGTTTTGCATATATTGTGCTCAAGGTGACTGGAAAATCCAAACTATACAGTTGAGTGTGTGCATCTTAAACCCCTGGATGAAATCTGAACTGTGCATATTTGGGATACACACACAATACACACACCTACACAAAACAAAGAGTGTGTGTGTGTGTATGTGTTGTGTGTGCATATCCCAAACATGTGCAGATGAGGCTATCCAGAGCAAAGACAAAAATACAGAACCCCAAGGAACCCTACATTATCCATATGCACTGTCTAATTCATCTTTTTAACAATCCCATGAGTTAAATTTTATCTTTTCTGACACAAATCAATGAGAATGACTGAGGTGAGTCACAATCATTTCAGAGGTTTATTTTGCCAAGGTTGAGGACATACCTAAGAAAAAGGAACACAAAACCACAGGAACATCTGTGATCTGTGCTTTTTCCAAAGAGGGTTTGGGAACCTCAGCATTTAAAGGGGAATGAGTGGGCAGTAGGGGAAAGAGAAGTGAAAAAAGAAGAGGAAGGTTAGATAAAAGGGGGAAGCAGTGTCATTGTTTTGGGTCTTTGATAGGCCTTCACTGAATCCACGTTTTACATGTAAAAGGAGGGGATCAAGGAAGAGTCAGTTGTGCATTCATCTCATGCTCTGTGAATCTGCATTGTTACATAAGATAAAGTAAACATAGAGTAGAGGAAGCAGTCAAACATGCATTCATCTCAGGTGAGTGGAGAGATGACTTCTGGTTCTGTCCTTGGTTCTGTATCTGCGAAGATAAGCTCTTAATTTACATTGTCAAGGTGAAATTCAACAGAACTGATTTAGGGTAAAGATCTTGGGGCCCACAAGGAATTGCCTTGTGAGCAAATTGTGAGGGAGGTATGTAGCCTTTTATCTTTGTAACTATCTATTTAAGAACAAAATGGGAGGCAGTTTGGCTTGACTCAGTCCCCAAGTTTGACTTTTCCCTTTGGCATAGTGAGTTTGAGGGTCCTGAGATTTTAATTTTCCTTTCACACTGTTTTCTCCACAGCTGAATGATGAGACAACCATAGGCATTTCCCAGTTCCCAGCCTCAGGAGGCCTATTTGTGTAACATCTGGGACCCTTTGCCAAATCAGCTTACATGTGGGTTATACATTTATTACATGAGGCATCCCTGCTGTGTGAAAGCACATGAAGAAATCTTGAGTACTGTCATGAAGCCTCCTTAAAAATGCTAGTATGAAGTATCCTAAACAGGTTAAAATCAGAACCCTCCCTCCCATTTTTACAATCTTTAGGTAAGGATATTTGGGCTGACACTACAGTTTAGATTGAAAGCCAAGAAAGTAATCAACATGGTAAAAGTCAAGTTATAGGACCCCAGAGATCAGACAGAACATGGAAGTTTTCATACATGAAAATAATCTTTGGTCCACAAAGGTGAGAAAAGTAATAAAATTCCCAGAGGTTTCTTCTAGTAAGATAATTGGTCAGAAGAAAATATCACAAATGCACAGTATTGTGCTATTATTTTAGCACTTTTCTTGTAGGAATACATAGGAAGAAATGGAAAATATTCCTATAGAATTTTAGAGAAGCTTTCCATGTGGGCTGATCCCAAATACTAGGACAGAATACAGGCTTTTGAAAGGAACTTTTAAAAATAATAGATAAGTGTCTTTTTCTTTTGAAAATTGTTATATCGTGTGGTTTTAAAATATTTAAAATCTCCAAACAGAAATCCACTGAAGTGCAATAATTTTATTGTAGGATAGACTGAAAACAATATTTAACCCAGCAACTGGGCATCAAAGTGAGAAAGATTATATGCTAGAATGGCACATGGAACGTGTTCCATGGTCTGCATTGCTGACTGCCACAGAACGCCTTGGGAACAGGCTTGAGGCTTTCAGTGTCATTAGGTAAGTACTCATAGACTGCTTAGCCATGAGATACGACTTGTACATTTATATAAAGGAGAAAAGAAAGTCATTTTCCAAGTTAGTTTCCACAGCAACAATATTCCATATTTTCTTCTTCTGTGTCTAAACATGAGCATGCCTCAACTAGGGGGTGGAATATAATTCTTGCAAAATACCAATTAAGACCAACCGTGAGTGTGAAAGCTTCAGTGATCACATTCATTCAACAAGCACTTATTACAAGCCTACCCTAGAACAGGAACTGTGGGAGACCTTGGAGATGTAAGGAAGAAGAAGCCCCAAGATCTGCCCTCTAGATCCTCATGTGCAATGAGAAAGAGCCAGATAGAAGGATGAATTAATAGAATGTGATAAAGTGCTATAATGGAGATACATGTGGAGTATTAAGAGGGGGCAATTAACAGCCCCAAGAAGTCATGGACATTTGACCTAGGTTTTGAATTTGAAAGAGGTATTTGACCTTGATCTTGAATGACCAATAAACTTTTGCAAATTGGGGAGGAGAGATGGGAAGGTGGGCAATTAACACAAAGACTAATGTATGTTCAAAAACATACAAACTGAACAAATAGAAGCTTGGAAGAGCAAAATCATTGAGAAAAGACAGGGTGGAGGGGGTGAGGAAGAGGCTATGAAGTAGGCTGAGGCTGTTTGGGAAGCATAATATGTGCCTAACTAAAGTGTAAGGATTTGATCTTGTAGATGATGAGAAACCACCAAACCTAATAATGCAGAGGCGAGATCAGTTTTATGCTATTAGAATATTCACATGAGCTGCAGAATGAAAATAATTGAAAGAGTTGGGAAAAATGAAGGCAGAGTGATCCCCCTAAGATTTCATAGTTTATCTCAGGGTTTGAGAATGTACTGGAATGTAAAAACATGTGCATATGCTTTGGATCCTAATAGAGTACTCAGCAAAAGTTAGTTCTCTCTTTCCCTCCCCATCTTGTTTAACCCCATACTTGGCAGCTGAGCTACTGTTAATCCTTTGCTGAGGTTTTGCAGATGAGGATTTTAGGCATGAAGAGAAAAATTCGTGGCCCAAAGTTACAGAGCTAGGAAATGGCAGGGCTAGAATTTGAACCTAGGCATTCAGACACCAGAGGCAGGGTGAGTAATCACCACACTGTTACCTTGAGCTAAGTGGGAGATTTGTTGTAAGGATTAAGTGAGAGGATATATGTTTCTTGCTGAGACGATGATACAGTTAGCCATTTGACTGAATCCTTACTCCTCCCCCAAAGCCTGTCCTCCTGGTCTGTGACCTTAACCTGGTCAGTTCCCATTTTTCAGAGTCCCACATCAGCCCTCATAGTTCTGTACTTACCTTCATCCCAAGGTTAGAATTGCTCTCTACAGTCTTTGTTGCAGTTTCTTCTCTAATTTCAGGTCCCAACACCTTCTCTCCCATGTGTTCTCATGTAATACCCCTCTCAATGGCCCTTTTTGAAATGCCTGGCCCTCTTCATATAGATCCTGGTACTCTTGCCCCCGAAGTAAGTTTCCAAAGTGGGAATACCACAGAGCCTCTCTTGACCAGAGATCTTGCTTGTTAAATAGATATTAATCAACGTTGCTGAGATGCCACTCTACCTAAAACTGCCCCACTCAAAATTCTGAGATTTGTGACCCAAGAGGATCCAGTCTAGTGACCAATTCAATTCTCTCTCTCTCTCTTTCTGTCTCTCTCTCTCTCCTCTCTCTCTCTCCCTGTTGGACTTAAACTAGAGACTGAGACACTTAGTCCATCTGAGATGCTGGAACTTGGAAGTCAGGTGGAGCAGAAGCTTGGACTCTGCTCCTGGACCTGCTGGAGCTGGACTACAGAGGGGAGAGTTGAGGGATTGTGCAGCCCCTTACCCTTGGTTCCTGGCTTTAATGGATGTTGGCTCTCTATAAAGCCCTTGGGATCTGAGAGACATTCACTATCTGCTTCCATTGAGCTTTCCTTCTGGGGTTGTGTCATTTTGAGTGGGTTTCTGTTTCTCACATTCAAATATTTCCTAACTCTGCTATAGAACTATGAGTGGTGTTGTCATACATGAGTTGTGTGTGTGCTCAATTGTAAACCCCATTAGAGCCAGATAAAAAGAATTTAGGGGGAGTGATGGAATCCATATTGAGACTTGGCATCCAAAGTAGGTTTCTTTTCTTTGCTCATAGCTTGTAACGATGTTATAAAAGAGGCTGCTTCTGTTGCCACCTAATTTTCCTTTTTTTAACCTCTCGGGGTAGACTATAACAAAGGACTCTAGAAAAACAATTATCCACTTTTATTTGGCTTAAAATATTTGGCCAGCCTTAGCCTAACAATTTTGGCTAATATGAGAGCAAATTGTGGCGACTAATTATTTAAAGTCCTAAGAATTATAGTACTAAGGAACATACACGTAGAGTGGGGGCCACCAGTAAATTTTAGGATTCAGATGCTGCATCTGTTTGTCATTGTTGTAAGCCTGAGTGTGCGCGCGCACACACACACACACACACACACACACACACACACCAGGAGTCTACCACACAAGACAGCATCTGACTTTTAAAAATATGTCCTTTTTTATTTTGACAGTGAGCTATGCCAGGTGGTCAATTTGAATGACCATTAATCAGTGCAATGAGGTGTCAAAGAAGGCAGAAATCATTAGGAAGGTATTGTCTCTGGAGAGTTTTGCAATTTTCCAAATTTATTTTTATCTGAAGAGACTCATGAGGCTCCACGGTGACATATGTGTCCTATTTACTTCATCAGAACCAGGGTAGCTGGGCACAGATGCACCCGATGAGGGATGAGCTATATCAGGCTGGGAGAAGCTGCATTCTGAGAGGTCAGGGCCGACTGCAGGGAAGGGTCGGCAGAAGGGCAGCACGAGGACATCATCTCATCCAAGGGGTGAGTGTTAGGTAGGGGTGCCTGAGAGGGATGAAGACCTTGAATATCACCAGGTCTCTGGAGACTGGTGTCGCAGGGGTACAATCCTGTCCTGGAAAGGGTAACCAGAGCTCGGCAGTGGGGTGGATCTGTCTGCATCCTCAACAAGGAGAAGTTTCCTATATGAAAAAAAAAAATACCCAGTTTTAAAGGGACACAGCTTGGCTTGTCACCCTCAGGTCTCTGAGCATTGTGATTAAACTGTAAAACTGTCATAAAAGGAAGCATGAAGATTAATAGATAATATTCTTTAGCACTTTAATTTTGTACATTTCAAAATGTAAGAAAATGAATTTCCTGGCCTCTTACCAAACGAGATATAAATAAATAGCTATCGAGGTTCTAATTTCCTGAGAATTTTAATAAAGAGAAATATTTATGGTTTAAAATTATCCCCAAAATTATGCATCGAAGAATAGATAGTTTATGACTTCGGAGAACAAAAAGAAACTTGCAAATTCTTGATGTTGGCAGATCAATTAAGCGGTAATACATGCTACATTATAATTTTAATCACCATGAAATTAAAATATGGTAATGAATGTTAACATGACTTTATCCTTTCAAACTATGATTTAATTTATGGAACTTTTCTTGACTACTTCCTTATTTCCTTGGTTACTTTTCTTGCTCTGCGTGCTACTTTAGATTATACACTTTCCAATGCACATTATTTAAGACAGCCACTAATTAAATGAGTTCTTCTTCCGTTATCAATTAAGGATCTTGTAGATAATGTTACTCTTTTTAACCTAGTTCTTTCTGCCTCCCTGCATAAAGTATGCAGAGAATTAGAATAGCGCTCTCTTAATGTCTCTTCTTGGTTTTAAATTTATTTATTTTTTCCAGTAACACAAAAGGCAGCCCAAGTGTGAGCTTGCTCTCTTCAAGGGTCTTCTTCCTCTAACATATCTGGGGCAGGGGCAGAGCTTGTTCTTGGCATCCACATGCCAGCTACTTGGATATGGTGCTGCTCCTCCTGCCTCCCCCATCTCTGTCGGGGCTCCCATTCCTTCCCTCTGCCCAGTGATGCCCCCACCCCACATGCACCTCAGCAGATGGATGGTGTTGCAAAGGCCACGTTGCCCTTTGCTCCTCAAACCTCTAATTCCCAGCACCTCACTTTCAAAGTTCCATGCTGAGATGTCTAAAAAGTATCTCCATCAATGAAGAGAACTGTTTAATAGTACACCAAAAATGACTCAGATGGTAAGGAAAAAGAACAACAAAAAATGTTAAACCCTCCTCTGGTTTTTCCCTGACACCAAGTGCATGCTGTCTTTTCCAACATCACCAAGTCTCCAATTCCATGACACTAACTGGGTGTTCATCAATTCAGTTCAATTCTGAGACTAACTCTCCATGGTTAGTGCAGTTTCCACAGGTTAAGGGCTCAGGCCCAGAAGACTGCCCCCACTTCAGATGCCAGTCACAAGGCCCAGAGGACTGCCCCCACTTCAGATGCCAGTCACAAGGCCCAGGTTTCCATCTATATTTCTGAAGGACCTGCTATAAATTCAGTGGTTCCAACTCCCTCTTCAGGCTTGCTAATTTGCTAGAACAACTCACAGAATTCAGGGAAGCACTGTACTTACTATTACTGGTTTATTACAAAGGAATACAGTGCAAGAGCAGCCAAGTGGAAGAAATGCAAAGGGCAAGGCATGGGGGAGGAGCACGGAGCTTCCAGTCCCTCTCCACCCTCCCAACACCTCTATGTGCTCAACACCCTGGAAGCTCTCTAAACCTCCTTGTTTAGGAGTTTTTACAACCCAATCTTCGGACCTCCGCTTCTCCCCAGAGGTCAGGAGGGTTGGAGGGGTAGTGCTGAGAGTTCCCACCCTCTAATTGTGTATTTGGTTATTTGGGTTTTCTAAGGACCAGCCCTCTATACTGAAATTACCTAGGGATCCCAACCCGAGTGACCTCATTAGCATTGACTCAGGTGTGTTGGAAGGGCCTTGTTATGACTAACAAAGGACACTCCTGTCACTCAGGAAATTCCAAGAGTTTTAGGAGCGCTGTGCCAAGAACTGGAGACAAAGATCAAATATATTTTTATTATACCACACCTTCCCAGAGGACCCACTGTGTCTTACCCAAGGTTTACTCCTTTCATCTTGAGGTCAACACTCCTGTCTCTCCCTCTTCTTCAACTCCCTGCATGTGAAACCACACCCCATCCCCACAGGTGGGAAACCTCAGCCTCTCCCCAAAGCTGTTGGTCTAACTCCAGAATCCATTCATTCCACCCAACCAGGCAATCCCCAGGATCACAATAACCCCATTTCTCAAATGCATTGTTTTAAAGTCTGATTTATTCAGCCAAAAATGCGGTGACACGGGAGGGGAGTAGTGGCTTGACGGTTGAGTGCTGAAGCAAGTCAGTCTTGAATAGTTTTCTGCAACAAAACCAACATAATTTCCTGTCTCTACGTTTAACAATGCTGAGACCATGCACACTTCCTGGGCCTGTGATAAACAGCATTGAGACCAAGAAAAAACAACTTAGTTGCCTGCTCCAGGAAATACCACGCCTTGCAAGGTGAGGCTGTGGGTCAGCTAAATAGTTAAATTATCAAAACTAAGAGCATACTCATTAAAACTCACATCAGCATCCTAACTTCACTGCACTCACCAATCTAAAGGCGTTACACCATAAGCTGTACCCAATCCTAACTAGTTCCTTGCCTTGCAAGATTTGCCTTAAAATCACCCAGTCCAGGCCCTTGTTAGATCTCCTGATGGCTGCCCATCAGCTGTAGGATAAAGTAAAAACTTTTATAAATGTATATGTTTACCTGAGCAGCCCTATCTCCATCACTCCAAATTTCACACTTTATTCCAGAACTCTGAAGAATTTGTAACCACCCCAACATACACATACATACCAAGATGTTTCGCATTTCCATGTCTTTATTTATTTTTCTCATTGTCTTAAATACCCTCCTCCTCTACTCCTTGTTGCCTTGGATAACTCCTACACAACTTTTATCAGTCCAAGGCCTCTCTTCAGGGATTCTTCTCTGAGTCTCAGGCTAGATCAGATGCCCTTCCTTCCTCTTTTCTCCTTGTGCATATATCACAACCCTCCTACTTACAGTATTGCATGGGAATGGTCAGCTTTTACGTGCTGCCCTGTCAGCAGAGCTCTAAGAACAGACACGATGTCTTACTGAGCATTACAGCTCTCAGGAGCTCATGGTTCTAGGAACCTAGGAAAGCACAAGTGGTACATGTTGAACTGAACTGAACTGGATTTGGTCATCAGAGTTGTGGTGAGTATTTTTCTTGGCTTATTGTTCACCTTTAATTTGGGTAGTGAGGGGTTTTGACATAATTTTAATTTTTATGGAGTTGGACCTATTGATCTTCATGTGATTTCTTCTATTGATTTTGACCTTAAAAAGTGAAGGACTGGGTTTTAAAGAGACTTCATGACTAAGCTAAGAAATTCTGCCACCTCATCCTTCTCATTGGGAATAGAAAAACAGCATAAGGCAGAAGAACAAAGAAAACACCTTACCCATCTATTCTCAGAAATTCATGCTCTTATCCTTTCTTCCGAATGAGGAACGGCCTATGCATCAAAGGCACAGCTTATATTTTCTATCTCAGCTTTTATAATTTTCATCAATGCATGAAGACAGCTGTCTTAAAGCTAAGCAATTCTATTTGTCTTTGGGTCCCAAAAGATAACCTATATCTAAGGGCTTCTGGATGAAAAAAAAAAAAAAGCATTTGCTGTTTTACTCTTTTCTTATTGCCTAAATAAGTATAATACACCACAGCAATTTACTCAGCTGGCTCTGCTTGCCTGGCTGTGTGCTTCACCCTTGGGGTTTCCCTCTGAATTGTTGGCCCACCCTCCAAGGGCCAGCTCAAATGTTATGGCCTTGATAAGCCCCTTCTCTGATGAGCTCCTTCTCCTTCTAAACCTGTTTCCTATCCTGTAGATACATGCTTGTATACAACACTCCTAAAATGTAAGTAACATGACACCAAAACTGGTGTCTCTTTCATTTGTTCATTCACTGTTCAAACATTAAGCATAACAAATCCTCTGCTAAACACACAAGAAATGGTAATTAACAAGATAGGCTAGGCCCAAGCCCTGACCTCATGGAACTTGTATCTTAGCAGGAGAGACAGCAGTTTAATAGCTAATTACACATTTGCTTACAAGCTAGGAAGGTGCTATGAAAGGAAAATGTAGAAGGATACGAGAATATATTTTAAAAGGGTGAGAGAAGGGGAGATCAGGAAAAGCTTCTCTGGAAAGCGATATTTTAAGCTAATATTTTAAGTTATATTTGAATAGGTGTTAGCAAAGTAGTAAGGAGTAGGCTGAGGGCAGGGTATACCAGGCAGGGGAATAGCACATGCAACCTCCCTGGTGCATATCACCACGTGGCTGGCTAAGGACACTGCTTTGCATACAAAGACACCCAGCGCACATGGAGAAAGTAAAGGAAATGATAATACTTATTTCAACAAACAAAATGATATTATTTTGTGTAATAATATTTTGTTTCAACGTTCTAACATGTTCAACTCTTAAAGAAGAAGCATCAAGAGTAAAATCAAGGTTTTTATATTTTTAGCAGAGACAGGGTTTTGCCATGTTGGCTAGGCTGGTCGCGAACTCCTGGCCTCAAGTGATCCGCCCGCCTTGGCCTCCCAAAGTGCTGGAATTACAGGCTTGAGCCACTATGCCCAGCCTGAACTACAGGAATTTAATCAGCTTGAGCACATCAGCCTGTTTTACAGCCTCCTGCCCTACAGCTTGTTTTTTTCCAAACCCCATGTAGAATGCGGTCACCTGGTTGGCTGGAACCAGTTTATGACATGTCAATTTACTGAAGAGTCAGAATATGACAATAATTAAGAAAGTGGCTCTGGAATCAGATGGGGTTTAAGTCTCAGCTCCATCTCTTACACAAGGTGCGAGACCCTGGGCAAGTTACTTAACTTCTCTGTGCCTTATTGTTTTCATCTGCAAAATAGAATAATAATAATATTTTTTAAAAAGTACCCCCCCCGACCCCTGCCACACACACACCTCATAGGATAGCTGCAGGGATTAGGTGAGATTTTTAAAATGTGACAAACTAAGAGCACTCAATGAAAGTCAGCACTAATCATTTACCAAAATCAACATATCTGTAAATCTTCTCTATGTCCCTAAATAAAAGAATATTTATTGGAGTTTACATTAATAGTACTAATAGGAAAAGAGAAAGTGTGATTTTTACTTTTTGCCTTCTACCCAAGGAATTTCCCTTGTAAGTATGTTTATATATAGCATTACCAGTGAAAAGTAGAGCAAAGAACAAGATTTCCAAATGATAAAATTATATTTCCGTTTCAGTCATAATTACATACCTTCGTAGCTACTCTCATGAATTACAAGCATCATTTCTCCTCTGTCTTCACTTTCAAATACCTACAGTGTTGGAATCCTTTGGCAATCTTCTATAAATTTCAAACTGGGGCAACTTAATTAGAATCCTGACTTCTCTCCCTTCCACCAGCAATTGCATAAGATTTTGAAAAACATCATTAAAACAAAGGATGCATTGAGTATGAGAACATCGGGCTTTATTTGTTTCTGAGACAAGATCATGGGGAGGAAAGCAACTTATAAATGATAAATAGACTTGATATTTAGACTCATCTAGCCTTGATTTCCAGCTTGGGAAACTTCATTTAATATTGAGAAAGACCAGGCTTCATCTTATATCTCACATTTCTGCATTGGGTTGGTCAACCTACCAACCTATTATCCCCTCCAACAGAGCTAGACAAAAAGCAAAATTAAAAAGAAACAGTAGGGGCAACTGGACTTGAATAGAAGAATAACCATAAATTAATGGTCTATTCATTCCTCCTTGGTCTGCCTTGCTGAGGCTGTGTCCTGTGCAGGTGGCCAAGGCTGCCTAATTAGTGCTTGGGCAGAATGGGGAGTCTGGTGAGACTGCCAAGTGCACCAGTGTGGAGCTTCTAATTTGGAGACTTACCACTTTCTTGACCTTTTTTTTCTTGGTAAAAGCTTTTTTTAGCTCACACACCATACAATTCACCCACTTAAAGTATATAATTCAAGAGTTTATCATACATCCATAGGATTGTGTGATCACTGCCACAATCAATCTTAGAACATTTTCATCACCCTCAAAGAAACCCCATATTTTTTAGTAATCAATCCCTTCCTAAAAAAGCTAAAAACACCTAAAAAACACCCCCATGCACCTAACTCTAGGCAATGACTAATCTACTTTCTGTATCCATAGATTTACCTATTCTGAACATTTCATATAAATGAAATCTTAAAATATGTGGCCTTTTGTAATGGGCTCTTTCACTAGGCACAATGTTTTCAAGGTTCATCCATGTTGTGGCATGTTTCAGTACTTCATTCCTTTTTATGGCCAAATAATATTCCAATGTATGGCTATACCGCATTTGGTTTATCCATTCATCAGTTGATAGACACTTGGGTTGTTTCCACCTTTTGACTGTTATGAATAATGCTGGTATGAACAATCATGAGCAAGTTTTTGTACAAATATAGGTTTTTTTTTCCCTTGTGTATACGTATGCACCTAGGAGTGGAATTGTTGGGTCAAATTTTCTTGGTGTTTTAATTTAAAAACAAACCTTATGCCAAATTAAACTAAATGACAGCACTTTGTAAATAATAAATCACTTACAAAAATAAGGTTTCATTTTAACTATCTTGTAGAATATTTAATCTCCTAATTTATTCCAGTAATGTTGAATCCATTTCTACTGTGGACTTTGCACTGTGCTATGTGTTGGGAGTACAGATTCAAAGAGGACTGACACATGGATCCTAAACTGGAGGGGATTACTGTCTATACAAATAATAACATACATTGGACCCTTACTCTCAGCCAAGCATGATACTAAATGTTTTATATGTATCAAATCCTTCACTACTAATACTACCCTATGAGGTAGATACTATTATCATCCTTATTTTACAGAGAACTTAAGTAACCATCCCAAGGTCACGCAGCTGGTAAGTGGCAGAGAACCATCACACTTCATTGCTCTCCCAGGCTGCCTCTCTAGCAACAGTATAACACACAAGAGTTAACAGTGTGTCATCTGGAGTTAGATATCCTGAGTTTGAGTGCTACCTCCCCCACTTACCATGTGACCTAGGGCAAATGAATCACACTTCCTACGCTTCACATGCCTAATCTATAAGGAGAGGTTAATCCAAGAACCTACTTCATAGTGTTGATATAAGGATTAAATGACATAAACATATATTAGTTGCTTGACATGTAGTTAGTGCTCAATAAATATTAGTTGTTGTTATTATCCATAAAAACTCTATAAGCAAATCATTACAAAGGCATGTGATACATTTTAAGGGCTGCCAAATGTTGCAATTTATCTCTGCTGGGAAGGAAAAAAAAAAAAACTCAGGCCAAACTTCAGAAAAGTGTTTGGCTCCTTTTACACGAATTCCATCCATTGACTTTAACAACTGAAGTCTTAAAAGCTGGATTCTGCTTATCTCTTCTGCTTCCATTTCTAGTGCTGTTGGGGAGCCTAATGCAGGGTGGTGATTTGTATTCTGCCAGTGTCTCTTATCTCATCAAGAAAGGGGCCCATCTGTCTGGTCTTTGGGTGGGTTTGGAACATGACACCCAGGGGATGGGGGTGGCAGCAGAGGAATCAACTCAGGCACCCACAGAGGTGCCAACCAGGCAAGATCCATCCCTCTGTGGGCTCCTGTAAGGAGGGGAAAAGGCAATATGATTATTCAAGGGAAGGTCTCATAGAGATGTGTGCTGCATTTAAACACAAATGCATTCTGTCCTCAATAATTTGGTGGAGTTGGCATAGCATTGGGGTCAGCCTGACACGGTATTGAAGAGGCCCAGGGTGCAATGTGACTTGTCACACTAAGTACACTTGTCTCCCACGGCAACAAGTTACTGGGCAGCAGGAGACAGCAGGGCTGGGAAAAGCATTCAGGGGAAGGGTCAACAGGGAGCCCTTCTTTGCACATTTATCCAGCCCCAGATTTGGCTGATGGTTTCAGAATGTGTTAAGTGGTCATCAGCATTCTCGGCTGTTCTGGGGGATGCAGTTAGTCGGGTTTGGCTTCCTGGTACTTATTAAAGAAAAGTCAGACATCTAGGGAACCAGGCCATGGAGAAGGCTAAGTCCAAAATAAGTATGAGCTTATGGAGACACACATATGAACACACCCCAGGACGACTCTCCTTAAGGATCTTTCAAACTCACATGTTAGATCCTAAATCAATATTGATTCCCTCTCTCCCTGCTGTCCTCGAAGAACTCTGAGATACCTAAATGTATTATAGCTACTTGCTTACTTATATCTGTTTCTGCCCACTGACTTGTGATTTGGAGTGAACAGGGACCGTGTGTTATTCTTTTAGTGGTCCCAAGACCATGGTACATGCTGAAAAAAAAAATGTGACTGAATAGAATTTTGGGAGTATATACAACCTTTTGCCCTGGAATTCCATTTAATTATCAGACAAAGTGTGTGCAGACAGATTTACTATTCCTACTTTAACTGGTGTGGAAACTGAGGTTCACAGAAGTGAAGCAACCTGCCCAAGGTCATATGGTTGGTGGAGCTGAAATTGAATTTCACAATAAACGTCTGATGGGTGATTAATATACAAAAATCAATTAACCTATTATCACATTAAGACACTTACTAGGATGACTGAAAGAAAATGCCTGGAGCTTCCAGGAAGTTCAATATTAATTGCCTTCAGGCCCATGGCACTGAGCTAAGTGCCACGAAAGGTAATCCACGCAGATGGCCTGGCTCTCTATTGGATTTTTAAAAATAAAAACCTAGGCCAGGCATGGTGGCTCATGCCCATAATCCCAGCACTTTGGGAGGCTGATGCAGGAGAATCACTTAAGCCCAGGAGTTCAAGACCAGCCTGGGCAACATGGTGAAACCCCATCTTTACTACAAATACAAAAGCTAGCCAGGTGTAGGGGCACACACCTGTAATCCCAGCTACTCGGGAGGCTAAGATGGGAGCAATCACCTGAGCCTGTGAGTTGGAGGCTGCAGTAAGCCAAGATAGCGCCACTACACAATGCGAGTGAGACCTGGTCTCAAAAAATAATAATAATAATAATAATAATAAAGTAAAAACCATACGTAAAGTATAATTATACTTAAGAGGATGATTAGCACCACAGTGAACTTGAATCAATTTGAATATGGACCAGATGAGTGAGAGCTCTCTGAGAACAAGAATTGCTTTTTTTGTTTTGTTTTTTTTTTGAGACGGAGTCTCGCTGTCGCCCAGGCTGGAGTGCAGTGGCGCGATCTCGGCTCACTGCAGGCTCCGTCCCCCCGGGGTTCACGCCATTCTCCTGCCTCAACCTCCCGAGTAGCTGGGACTACAGGCGCCCGCCACCTCGCCCGGCTAATTTTTTGTATTTTTAGTAGAGATGGGGTTTCACTGTGTTAGCCAGGATGGTCTCGATCTCCTGACCTCATGATCCGCCCGCCTCGGCCTCCCAAAGTGCTGGGATTACAGGCGTGAGCCACCGCGCCCGGCCTGTTTTTGTTTTTTAATCACTATTGTCCTAGAGCCCTGCACAATGCTGGTGACCAACAAGTGCTACTGAGATGGATAAAGTATAAAGGTATAAAGAGTATGTAACCACTGGATCTGGATATAAAATGTCAATCAATAGGATTAGATGAACAGGTTATTTCTAGCTGGCTTCCCCACCTGTGTGCCAGACCTCCTCTGCAAGATTCATAGGGTCTTGTTTCATTGGCATATCCCTGGGGTTAGTAGCTTTGCCATAGCCATATGATAGGTGGTCCAGGTTGTGTTGTATGAACTCAGGAGTAGAGGGCTGAGGGCATAGTTTGCCACAGCATTAAGACCACCTCTTCCCCTCTACCCTGGAAGCTGGCTGGAGGTGTGGAGAAATCAATGGACAGGTGAGAAGAAGATAGAGATAGAGGCCAAAGTTTTGTTCGCAGAAGCCTGGGGGGCACCTCAGAGTCCAGGGAACAGCAATGGGAGGTTGCTGCTTAGCGCCAGAAGAGGGGGCTGCAGCTGGTGCAGCTGCTGCTGCAGGTGACATTGTTTGTGGGTACAAGATGGGAGCAGAACACTCTGGAGGGGAGACTAGAGCCCAGGCTAAGCGGAGGAGGACTGGTGCAGGGTGGGAGTTGGCCCAGGAAGAGCACGTACCTCGACAAAGGTTTGCATGTGCTTAGGGGTGTGGCCTGGAGAGAGTATGCTGGGGAAGAAGGGCGTGTATCATGGGAATATGGATAAGAATAAGCTCCAGGATTTCAGTCTACAGAGGACAACAGACACAGACATGATCAACAGTAATTCTACATGACAAGTTGGAAAAATAAAGATGGAATGAAGTAATATAATAATTTAAAAGAAGAAGCAGGTTGTGAAAGCTAGTAGGTACCAAGAGCCAGAGAGGTTTGGATTCAGATCCTAACTTGCGAGGTGTGTGAGCTAGCACAAGTCATGTAGTTTCATCTAAGCCTCAGTTGCCTTGTCTATAAAATGTGTATAACACTTTCCTCATAAGGGTTTGTAAAGATTAAAAGGAGACATGTTAAGTGTTTAGCCCATGGCCTGGCATAATAACACTCACTGAAAATTAGTTGCTATTGCAACTACTACTATTTCAACTTCTATTTGCCAGGCACTGTGCTAAAGGCTTTTGTCCATGCTAGTTAATCTTTACATACACCCTGCTAGTCAGTTATTTTTATCCCATCTTTAATCAATGAGAAAATGGAATCCCTGCGTGTTTAAATAATACAGGTAATATATAGCAGCCCTAGACTCACCTCAAGGCATGACAGGTTTCAGACACTCCACTCTAGTCACCATCCTGCTGCTTTATGACTAGAGTGGAGTGTCTGAAACCAGTCAATTTCCAATACCTATGGAAATTGCCTAGGTTAGTGCTTAGATAGTCATCATAATAATAGCAACTATGAAGATATTATAATCATAATATATTTATAATTATTATATTATAGGTATTAAGTATGTATAATAATAATTACAGATTACTATGATTATTTTGTACCTAATTATTAGGCACTAAACTAGGTACTTTTCCTACATTGGCTCATTTAATTCTTGTAATAACCCTATGAATCAGAAACTATGATTATCTCCATTTTGCAGACAAGAGTAAGTGACTTGTCCAAATTGTCTAACTATCGAGTGGTGGAGTTGTACTTTGAAGTGGGTAGGGGAACTTTACTCCAACCTCTGTGTATTTTCTGAAACTCCAGCCTGCTTAGTTTTAGTGGAAGCGTTTTTCCTTCTCTCTAATTTGTCCTTTTTTCTCTTTTCTCTCTCCTTTTTCTCCTTCCTTTTCATCCATGTCTCAAGGGAATTTCTCGTTTTCTTTCTTTTTTTTTTTTTATATTATACTTTAAGTTCTAGGATACATGTGCACAATGTGCAGGTTTGTTACACATGTATACATGTGCCATGTTGGTGTGCTGCACCCATTAACTCGTCATTTACATTAGGTATATCTTCTAAAGCTATCCCTCCCCCCTCCCCCCACCCCATGACAGGCCCCAGTGTGTGATGTTCCCCTTCCTGTGTCCAAGTGTTCTCATTGTTCATTTCCCACCTATGAGTGAGAACATGCAGTGTGTGAATTTTTGTCCTTGCAATAGTTTGCTGAAAATGATGGTTTCCAGCTTCATCCATGTCCCTACAAAGGACATAAACTCATCCTTTTTTATGGATGCATAGTATTCCATGGTGTATATGTGCCACATTTTCTTAATCCAGTCTATCATTGATGGGCATTTGGGTTGGTTCCAAATCTCTGCTATTGTGAATAGGGCCGCAATAAACATATGTGTGCATGTGTCTTTATAGCAGCATGGTTTATAATCCTTTGGGTATATACCCAGTAATGGGATGGCTGGGTCAAATGGTATTTCTAGTTCTAGATCTGTGAGGAATCACCACACTGTCTTCCACAATGGTTGAACTAGTTTACAGTCCCACCAACAGTGTAAAAGTGTTCCTATTTCTCCACATCCTTTCCAGCACCTGTTGTTTCCTGACTTTTTAATGATTGCCATTCTAACTGGTATGAGATGGTATCTGATTGTAGTTTTGATTTGCATTTCTCTGATGGCCAGTGATGATGAGCATTTCTTCATGTGTCTTTTGGCTGCATAAATGTCTTCTTTTGAGAAGTGTCTGTTCATATCCTTTGCCCACTTTTTGATGGGGTTGTTTGTTTTTTTCTTGTAAATTTGTTTGAGTTCTTTGTAGATTCTGGATATTAGCCCTTTGTCAGAAGAGTAGATTGAAAAAATTTTCTCCCATTCTGTAGGTTGCCTGTTCATTTTGATGGTGGTTTCTTTTGCTGTGCAGAAGCTCTTTAGTTTAATTAGATCCCATTTGTCAATTTTGGCTTTTGTTGCTATTGCTTTTGGTGTTTCAGACATGAAGTCCTTGCCTATGCCGATGTCCTGAATTCTATTGCCTAGGTTTTCTTCTAGAGTTTTTATGGTTTTAGGTCTAACATTTAAGTCTTTAATCCATCTTGAATTAATTTTTGTATAAGATGTAAGGAAGGGATCCAGTTTCAGCTTTCTACATATGGCTAGCCAGTTATCCCAGCACCATTTATTAAATAGGGAATCCTTTCCCCACTTCTTGTTTTTGTCAGGTTTGTCAAAGATCAGATGGTTGTAGATGTGTGGTATTATTTCTGAGGGCTCTGTTCTGTTCCATTGGTCTATAGCTCTGTTTTGGTACCAGTACCATGCTGTTTTGGTTACTGTAGCCTTGTAGTATAGTTTGAAGTCAAGTACTGTAATGCCTCCAGCT
The DNA here is from genome assembly GCF_009828535.3 of Hylobates moloch. Classification (NCBI taxonomy): domain Eukaryota; kingdom Metazoa; phylum Chordata; class Mammalia; order Primates; family Hylobatidae; genus Hylobates; species Hylobates moloch. The sequence continues at coordinate 33,760,819 of NW_026652286.1, read as the reverse complement.
TTGTTCTTTTGGCTTAGGATTGACTTGGCAATGTGGGCTCTTTTTTGGTTCCATATGAACTTTAAAGTAGTTTTTTCCAATTCTGTGAACAAAGTCATTGGTAGCTTGATGGGGATGGCATTGAATCTATACATTACCTTGGGCAGTATGGCCATTTTCACGATATTGATTCTTCCTATCCATGAGCATGGAATGTTCTTCCATTTGTTTGTATCCTCTTCTATTTCATTGAGCAGTGGTTTGTAGTTCTCCTTGAAGAGATCCCTCACATCCCTTGTAAGTTGGATTCCTAGGTATTTTATTCTCTTTGAAGCAATTGTGAATGGGAGTTCATTCATGATTTGGCTCTCTGTTTGTCTGTTATTGGTGTATAAGAATGCTTGTGATTTTTGCACATTGATTTTGTATCCTGAGACTTTGCTGAATTTGCTTATCAGCTTAAGGAGATTTTGGGCTGAGACGATGGGGTTTTCTAAATATACAATCATGTCATCTGCAAACAGGGACAATTTGACTTCCTCTTTTCCTAATTGAATGCCCTTTATTCTCTTTCTCTTTCCTGATTGCCCTGGCCAGAACTTCCAACACTATGTTGAATAGGAGTGGTGAGAGAGGGCATCCCTGCCTTGTGCCAGTTTTCAAAGGGAATGCTTCCAGTTTTTGCCCATTCAGTATGATATTGGCTGTGTGTTTGTCATAAATAGTTCTTATTATTTTGAGATACATCCCATCAATACCTAATTTATTGAGAGTTTTTAGCATGAAGGGCTGTTGAATTTTGTCAAAGGCCTTTTCTGCATCTATTGAGATGATCATGTGGTTTTTGTCTTTGGTTCTGTTTATATGCTGGATTGTGTTTATTGACTTGTGTATGTTGAACCAGTCTTGCATCCCAGGGATGAAGCTCACTTGATCATGGTGAATGAGCTTTTTGATGTGCTGCTGGATTTGGTTTGCCAGCATTTTATTGAGGATTTTTGCATTGATGTTCATCAGGGATATTGGTCTAAAATTCTCTTTTTTTGTTGTGTCTCTGCCAGGCTTTGGTATCAGAATGATGCTGGCCTCATAAAATGAGTTAGGGAGGATTCCCTCTTTTTCTATTGATTGGAATAGTTTCAGAAGGAATGGTACCAGCTCCTCCTTGTACCTCTGGTAGAATTCGGCTGTGAATCCATCTGGTCCTGGACTTTTTTTGGTTGGTAGGCTATTAATTATTGCCTCAATTTCAGAGCCTGTTATTGGTCTATTCAGGGATTCAACTTCTTCCTGGTTTAGTCTTGGAAGGGTGTATGTGTCCAGGAATTTATCCATTTCTTCTAGATTTTCTAGTTTATTTGCGTAGAGGTGTTTATATTATTCTCTGATGGCAGTTTGTATTTCTATGGGATCAGTGGTGATATCCCCTTTATCAATTTTTATTGCATCTATTTGATTCTTCTCTCTTTTCTTCTTTATTAGTCTTGTTAGCAGTCTATCAATTTTGTTGATCTTTTCAATAAACCAGCTCCTGGATTCATTGATTTTTTGAAGGGTCTTTTGTGTCTCTATCTCCTTCAGTTCTGCTCTGATCTTAGTTATTTCTTGCCTTCTGCTAGCTTTTGAATGTGTTTGCTCTTACTTCTCTAGTTCTTTGAATTGTGATGTTAGGGTATCAATTTTAGATCTTTCCTGCTTTCTCTTGTGGGCATTTAGTGCTATAAATTTCCTTCTACACACTGCTTTAAATGTGTCCCAGGGATTCTGGTATGTTGTATCTTTGTTCTCATTAGTTTCAAAGAACATCTTTATTTCTGCCTTCATTTCGTTATGTATCCAGTAGTCATTCAGGAGCAGGTTGTTCAGTTTCCATGTAGTTGAGTGGTTTTGAGTGAGTTTCTTAATCCTGAGTTCTAGTTTGATTGCACTGTGGTCTGAGAGACAGTTTGTTATAATTTCTACTCTTTTACATTTGCTGAGGAGTGCTTTACTTCCATCTATGTGGTCAATTTTGGAATAAGTGCAATGTGGTGCTGAGAAGAATGTATATTCTGTTGATTTGGGGTGGAGAGTTCTGTAGATGTCTATTAGGTCCACTTAGTGCAGAGCTGAGTTCAATTCCCAGATATCCTTGTTAACTTTCTGTCTCGTTGATCTGTCTAATGTTGACAGTGGGGTGTTAAAGCCTCCCATTATTATTGTGTGGGAGTCTCAGTCTCTTTGTAGGTCTCTAAGGACTTGCTTTATGAATCTGGGTGCTCCTCTATTGGATGCATATATATTTAGGATTGTTAGCTCTTCTTGTTGAATTGATCCTTTCACCATTATGTAATGGCCTTCTTTGTCTCTTTTGATCTTTGTTGGTTTAAAGTCTCTTTTATTAGAGACTAAGATTGCAACCCCTGCCTTTTTTTGTTTTCCATTTGCTTGGTAGATCTTCCTCCATCCCTTTATTTTGAGCCTATGTGTGTCTCTGCACGTGAGATGGGTCCCCTGAATACAGCACACTGATGTGTCTTGACTCTTTATCTAATTTGCCAGTCTGTGCCTTTTAATTGGAGCATTTAGCCCATTTACATTTAAGGTTAATATTGTTATGTGTGAATTTGATCCTGTCATTATGATGTTAGCTGGTTATTTTGCTTGTTAGTTGATGCAGTTTCTTCCTAACATCGATGGTCTTTACAATTTGGCATGTTTTTGCAGTGGCTGGTACCGGCTGTTCCTTTCCATGTTTAGTGCTTCCTTCAGGAGCTCTTGTAAGGCAGGCCTGGTGGTGACACAATCTCTCAGCATTTGTTTGTCTGTAAAGGATTTTATTTCTCCTTCACTTATGAAGCTTAGTTTGGCTGGATATGAAATTCTGGGTTGAAAATTCTTTTCTTTAAGAATGTTGAATATTGACCCTCACTCTATTCTGGCTTGTAGAGTTTCTGCGGAGAGATCTGCTGTTAGTCTGATGGGCTTCCCTTTGTGTGTAACACAACCTTTCTCTCTGGCTGCCCTTAACATTTTTTCCTTCATTTCAACTTTGATGAATCTGACAATTATGGGTCTTGGAGTTGCTCTTCTCGAGGAGTATCTTTGTGGTGTTCTCTGTATTTCCTGAATTTGAATGTTGGCCTGCCATGCTAGGCTGGGGAAGTTCTCCTGGATAATATCCTGCAGAGTGTTTTCCAACTTGGTTCCATTTTCCCCATCACTTTCAGATCCACCAATCAGACATAGATTTGGTCTTTTCACATAGTCCCATATTTCTTGGAGGCTTTGTTCATTTCTTTTTACTCTTTTTTCTCTAAACTTCTGTTCTCGCTTCATTTCATTCATTTGATCTTCCATCATTGATACCCTTTCTTCCAGTTGATTGAATTGGCTACTGAAGCTTGTGCATTCGTCATGTAGTTCTCGTGCCATGATTTTCAGCTCCATCAGGTCATTTAAGGACTTCTCCACACTGGTTATTCTAGTTAGCCATTTGTCTAATCTTTTTTCAAGGTTTTTGGCTTCTTTGCAATGGTTTCCAACTTCCTCCTTCAGCTTGGAGAAGTTTGATCATCTGAAGCCTTCTTCTCTCAACTCGTCAAAGTCTTTCTCCATCCAGCTTTGTTCCGTTGCTGGTAAGGAGCTGCGTTCCTTTGGAGGGGGAGAGGCGCTCTGATTTTTATAATTTTCAGCTTTTCTGCTCTGTTTTTTCCCATCTTTGTGCAGTTTTATCTACCTTTGGTCTTTGGTGATGGTGATGTACAGATGGTGTTTTGGTGTGGATGTCCTTTCTGTTTGTTAGTTTTCCTTCTAACTGTTAGGACCCTCAGCTGCAGGTCTGTTGGAGTTTGCTAGAGGTTCACTCCAGATGCTGTTTGCCTGGGTATCAGCAGCGGAGGCTGCAGAACAGTGAATATTGTTGAACAGCAAATGTTGCTGTCTGATCCTTCCTCTGCAAGCTTCGTCTCAGAGGGGTACTGGGCCATGTGAGGTGTCATTCTGCCCCTACTGGGGCGTGCCTCCCAGTTAGGCTACTCATGGGTCAGGGACCCACTTGAGGAGGCAGTCTGTCCGTTGTCAGATCTCAGACTCCGTGCTGGGAGAACCACTACTCTCTTCAAAGCTGTCAGACAGGGACATTTAAGTCTGCAGAGGTTTCTGCTGCCTTTTGTTCGGCTATGCCCTGCCCCCAGAGGTGGAGTCTACAAAGGCAGGCAGGCCTCCTTGAGCTGCGGTGGGCTCCACCCAGTTCAAGCTTCCTTGCCTCTTTGTTTACCCACTCAAGCCTCAGCAATGGTGGGCACTCCTCCCCCAGCCTTGCTACTGCCTCACAGTTTGATCTCAGACTGCTGTGCTAGCAATGAGCGAGGCTCCATGGGCATGGGACCCTCCGTGACAGGTGCGGAATATAATCTCCTGGTGTTCCATTTGCTAAGACCATTGGAAAAGCACAGTTTTAGGGTGGGAGTGACCCAATTTTCCAGATGCTGTCTGTCACAGCTTCCCTTGGCTAGGAAAGGGAATTTCCTGAGCCCTTGCACTTCCCGGGTGAGGTGATGCCTCGCCCTGCTTCGGCTCACACTCAGTGGGCTGCACCCACTGTCCTGCACCCACTGTCTGACAAAGCCCTGTGAGATGAACCCAGTACCTCAGTTGGAAATGCAGAAATCACCTGTCTTCTGTATCACTCATGCTGGGAGCTGTAGACTGGAGCTGTTCCTATTTGGCCATCTTGGAACCGCCCCCTCTCATTTTCATAAAAAAGGTTATAGATTCTCCCGAAAGGGAATGCAAAAGGAAGGGGAACACAAATCTGGAAAACTAGCATTTAACCTCACTAATGAGCAAATAAATGCAAATTAAAATAGAAATGGTATTAATTTAGGCAACAATTTTTACATGAGCAAACCCGAGTCCACAGGGAAGGGGGTTCTCTTTCCTGTGACAAGGTAAGTTGGTGCAGCCCTTTTGGCAGGCAACTTGCACTATGTAATAACAGCTGCAAAAGGCAATTCCATTTAACAGTCATTTAATTCATTTAACACACAGCCATAGAGCTGCTTGAGAATTTTTCATAACGCCATGATGGAAATTACCTTCTTCTCATGGGAATTCCATTTAAGAAGGGGTCACATGGTACTATTTACTATTCCCCCAACCACCTGTCAATCTGGTATCTCTCCCATGGGGCTCACTGGGAGAAGCCAGCTTCTGCTACAGGGTCACATTAATTACCATAGCCCTTAGGATCCTGTCTCTAGAGGACCCAGGTAGAGCTGGAGCCCAGGAACCGTCCCTTCCTGATGTGGGCAGGAAACTCTAGCTTCCTTCTTAAGGACACCTCCCAGCTCTCCAAAGTGGAACAGCCTGACTTTGTCACTATGATTCACATTCCTCTCATCTCTTCTTGATGACCTGGCTGCCCCATCACTGTGGCCCCAGGGGATACTGTTTTTCCTTTAACACCCTTACTTCATTCTGAGTGCTGCTTCAGAAGGAAGGGGCCCACAGCTCTCTGCCAATGATTTAATTCCAAATACTCTTTTTTTCATCGCCCCAACCTGGACCCCATCCCCTTCCCAGCAGCCTGGAGGTCCTGAGCAAATGAATTCCTGGTCATGACCTTTCCCTATAGTCTCCCTGGACCTGGTCACCTCCACTCTTGATGCCCTCCGGGTCTTGGACAGCACACTTTTAAATCTAAGTACTGTTAGCTCTGCCTGGGCCCAAGGCGGTGGGTGGGGCAGGGGGTCAGAAAGCACAGGCAGTAAGCATGCTCCTGTGCCCTTCATTGCCTGGTACTGATTTTTTCCCATCCCTCATTCTTCCACTGCCCCATAAGGAAGTCAGAGTTGTAAAGCTGTCAGGACATTTTCTATGAGACAGATATGCTGAATGGAAGTGTTGTTAGTGGCTCTTAAACAAAGAGACAGGGTGGCTCTGTGGTAGTCTCTAGCACTGTCATGGGCTGTGCATAGAGAATGGGGTTTGGAGAGAGACCTGCACTGTCAAGGATGTGGTTGCTGATGTTTCTAGAGATGAGGGAGCACCATGGCCAATTCCTCCCCTCAGTAAGTAGCATGACCCACAAAGGAGCTGCTGCGCTGCTTCAGTTTCCCAAGGTGAGGGTGAATGCTCAGTGTAACTTAAAGTTTCTGTACCTCCGTGGATGCATCTGTAGTCCAGGAGAGAGAGGAGGATGGAAGAGCTGAAGGTATTTATAGCTTACAGAATCCATGCGTCAAGGGAAACACATTGTCCACCTTGTGGGATGTTGCAAAGGTGTTTTGTTTGCTGTAACACTCTCAGATCAAAATCCACCTTTGCCATTTACTAGCTCTATGGCATCAGGCAAGGTACACAAGCTTTCTGAGCCTCAGTTTTCTCATCCCTCAAAATGGGGCTATTTAATACCTGCTTGCAGAGATGCTGTAAGTATAAAAGTAGAATCCTATAAAATAATCTAATGTCTTGCATATAGATATAGATATAGATATAGATCTTTTTTTCAATAAATACTTCCTTTGTTTTTCAATCGTTGGCCAGAGCCCTTAACCCAATATCAGTGTGACTGTTAATGTTTAGCAGGGGCTTATGGATCTGTTCCAGGACTTGGTGGCTTCCTGGTTTAACAAAGCCCCTCTAATGGCTAAAAATAATAATAATAATAAAAATTAGAGGCCTGGTGCAGTGGCTTACACCTGTAATCCCAACACTTTGGGAGGTCGAAGGGGGCAGATCACTTGAGGCTAGGAGTTTGAGACCAGCCTGGCCAACATGGCCAAACCCAGTCTCTACTAAAAATACAAAAATTAGCCAGGCATGGTGGTGGGCGCCTGTAATCCCAGCTACTCGGGAGGCTGAGGCACGAGAATCACTGGAACAGGGAAGGTGGAGGTTGCAGTGAGCCAAGATTGCGCCACTGCACTCCAGCCTGGGCAACAGAGTGAAACTCTGTCTCAAACAAACAAACAAACAAATTAGAGTAGAAGGCAGAATACCACAACAACTAAAGAAGGAGATTGATAGCCATTAGTAATGTTGACCTCAGATGAATGACGGAGTTTAGTTGCTCATCTTCACAACACAGTGTTTATGAAAGAGCTGAGCAAAGTACCTGACCTAGAGCAAGCGTGCAACAAGTGTGTGGTAGGCAGAATTCCTGGGTAGTCCCCAAGATTCCTGCTCCCTGTTATGCTCCTCTTGTGGAGTCCACACACCTGGAATGTGGGCACAGCTTGTGAATGTGCTGAGGTTTCACTCTAGTAAGTTAGATGTCAAAGGTGAAGGGATTTTCAGATGTAATTAAGGTCCCAAATTAGTTGATTTTGTTGTTGTTGTTGTTTCTTTGAGACATGGTCTCCCTCTGTCACCCAGGCTGGAGTGCAGTGGTGCAACCATGGCTCACTGCAGCCTTGACCTCCTAGGTTCAGAAAATCCTCCCACTTTAGCCTTCCTGGTAGCTGGGACTACAGGCACAAACCACCATCCCTGGCTAATTTTTAAAAATTTTTTGTAGAGACAGGGACTTGCTGTGTTGCCAGGGCTGGTCTTGAACTCCTGGGCTCAAGCAATCCTCCCACCTAGGCTACGATTACAGGCATGAGACACTGTCCTTGGCCAAATTAGTTGATTTTGAGTTAATCTAATGGGACATTATGCTGGGTGGGTCTCACTCAACTAAGTTAAAGCCCTGAAAAGAGAGACTGGGCCCTTTCTGAAGAGAGAGATTCTGTTGCTGGCTTTGAAGAAGCAAGCTACCACAAATTCTACAGCTACAAGAAAATAAATTCTGCCAAGAACCATGTGCACTTGGACAGGAACCCTGAGACCAAAGCCCCAGCTGACACCTTGTGAGACCCTGACCAGGGCACCCAGCTAAGTTGTGCTTAGACTACAGAAACCTGACCCATGCAAGCTGTGAGATAATAAACGTGTATTCTCTTAAGCTGCAATATTTGTGGAAATTTGTTATTCAGCAACAGAAAACTAATACAAACTGGTAAACTCTCTTTTAAAAATTACTTTACTTTATTGTAGAATAATAGGACAGAATCATGCCAGATGAGACTCCACCACCCTGGCCCATGAGAAGGGCCATATAGACAAGACACTGGTTCATCTGAAATCAACTGACTGCTACCCAAGAAAATAAAACACCATTCTCCCAATTCCAATACATTCTCCTGAGTAAATATCCACAGGCAACCTGGTGAAGCACATCCTAGGAGTAGGCATTTCAAGGGGCACTGCTGGCTGGAGAAAGTGCAGGCTGATGCATCCTGTGGTTGGAAGCAGGAAACAAATGTCCTGGGATAATATTTTGAAATAGGAGCATATCCCTTCCCCCATCCCCAAGAGCTGACCTTCCCCTGCTCAAACTAAATGATTCTGAGTTCCTTGTCTCAGGAATGGGATGAACCCCAGAAAGGGAGAAAAGAGGAGATTTCTGCTTTTGATATTCAGTAAGCCAGCCTTCAGAAGCAACAGGGAGAAATCTGGGCTTAAGCAATAGTTTGAGAAAAAAACTGATGAGTAAGAGGCAGGTTCCACCTTCCCTGGGGTGAAGGAATGGGAAAGTCAGAAAGAAAGAGTTGAGTGCATAGACTTATGAATCTCTGAAGAAGGGGGGTTGTTTATCCTTCAGTCAGGCTGAGCTCAGGGCAAGGCAGATTCTTCAGAAAAGAGCACGGAAATGCATATCTTGTTTCCTGTGTGGAACCAAAAAAGGTAGCAAGAGCTCAGAAAGGAAGTGCATAATGTACAGAGAGGGACTTAAACAGCTCCTCAAAGATTCCCACAGTCCAATGGGGCATAACAGTGGCAGAAAGGTTGAGTGCACTACTTCAGGACAGAAAGACAGTGAAGAGGAGGCCAGACCTCAAAGGGACCACACAGACCCTCACTGAAGAGCCAGGACATCTCTACAAATGTCATCATGGAGAGATGATGATCCAGAGCAGATAATGCATCTGTAACCCTGCAACTTGGAAGGAACTCCAGAAAAGGGACAGTGGGGGGCAACTAAAAATTAAGTTTCAATTTTTACCATCCAGAAAGAAGGGGTAGGGGGCTTTCAATGAAAATTAAACTGCAAAACCAGTTTTTTAATTGAGATTTATATTCATTGAATAAATAGTCTACTTCTGGGAAACCCAAGGAGAGGTAAGTTTCCAGAAGGAAAGGGACTGCGGTAGATCATGACAGGAATGGCCCCCAATGATATACACTTCCCTTATTCATGCCCTCATTTTACTTACTTTCTCATTGCTTCCATGTAATTTGGGCCAATGGAGCATTAGCAAATGGGAGGCAAGCTGAGGCTTGAGCTGGCACTTGGTGCCTTCCCTCTCTCTTACTGCTTTTGGAACCTATCCACCGTGGGAAGAAGCCTGGTCTATCCTTCTGAAAATATGTGGCCCAGCCAATAGCCAGCACCAACTTGTAAATGAAGCCATTTCTGACCTTCCAGTCACAGAAAGTTGCCAGATGATGTTAGCTATGCAAGTGGCCCCAGGCAAAACCAGCATAAGAACCACCCACTTGAGACCAGCCTAAGTTGCTGGCCCATAGAATCATGAGTAATGAAAATAGTTGTTAGACTGCCATATTAAGTGGTGGTTGATTATACCGCAAAAAATAACTAATAAAGGGCACACAGGGAAAACATCTTAGTGAAACATGTGATATCCTGAGCTCCAATCAGGATAGCTCAATGCAAATGAATTGGCCAAATGAACAAATATAACTGCCCATCTATTTTGAATCGGGCACTTATATTTCATTTGATTTTGTACACTGACCCTGTGAAGTGAGATTTATTATAGGTAAGGTAACTCAGGCCAAATAAGTTTTGTTAAAAGCCACAGGTTTTCTACAGAATCCAATCTGTGTTTTTATAATGTGCCCTTATCTCTTCTAGCACCCTGTAGCACTTACTGTCAGGGTGGAACCAGACGCTTTGATGGGACCCAGCGTGCATTATAGTGAAGTCCCTTTTCTTTCTTGTTCTTTTTAAGACTCAATCTCAAATCTGCAACCTACCTACCATAAGCCCCTTCTCCTCTCAAAACAAACAGAAGAGTTAGAGGGAAGAAGGAGGGAGGGAAAAGAGCCTTTGTAACACCACTGGGTGAGAGTTGAAAATCACCATGGAGCTCAGTGATCTCCTATGAGAAAAAAGCATTTAATTTCCCACTGTTTGGACAGCTGAGACTGGCCGCCTTCTCCCTCCAGCACGCATGCCAGCAGACCAGGGCTGAATCCTAATTCTAAGAAATGAGAGGGGACTTCTCAGGGAAGATTTTCAACAGCAAATAAATAGACACTCTCTAATGACCTAATACTTTCTCTAGGAATACTTGAGAAAATTTTTGGCTCTTTTTTCTATCATTCTTGAGTTTTTTCCATCAGGCTCAGAAAGCAGAGTGACATAAAAGCTGGGTATGTGCTAAGGAGGAGGGGGAGGGAAGGTCTCCAAATAAATCATTTAATTCACAGAGTTTAATATTGGAAGATTCTCCTGGGCCTTGTAAGCTATAAAAAAAAAAGCAGATCTCGTCAAGAGGCCTTTTCTCTAAAGCAGTTCTGACTCAGCCTATTTGCCCTTGGAAGATGCTGCAGCACCTAAGACATCCACAGGCCATCAGTCAACATGTGGTCTCCTCTCTAGCTATGCTCCTTCTAGAAATGCAGGATCTTTTGCCCCATCCTAAACTCAGAAAAGGGATTTCATGTGCAGAACATGGTGGAGAATCCTAGGTCTCTGACTCACAAAAGGATCACCTTGGGCCTGAGCTTCCTCATCTGTGAAATGGGGATGGGAATTCATGCCTTGCTGTATAGTTGCAAGGATTCTATGGAGAAATAAAGGTAAGCATCTGGCATAGTTTCTGTACATCTCAGGTGCTCCTGGTACTGGCTCTCACATAGGTCAATAAATATCAGTTCCTCCTAATCTTTCCACATGCATAGTTATTGGAAAGCTGGGTGGGCAGCAGGCTATAATTTTTATTTTGTCCAAAAAGGCAGGATCTTATTTTGTTTATAGAAGGTAGAACCTCTTTGTTCTGCTTGAAAAAAAAAAAAAAAAAAAACCTCTCCAAAGGCTCTTTTTGTCCTCTGCTAAGTTGGACAATCCAGTCGGTCCCTCTGGAGTGGGCTCAGTTGATTGCCTACCGAGCACCCATTTCTCCCCAACACCCTACCTCCTTTTTATTTCTCCTGCTTTATAGAACTCTGATTTCATACAGATATATTCATGTTCCTCCCTGGCCATGTGCCTCAAGGAAGGTAATCCCACTCCAGCTCCAGGGGGTTTTCTGATTGGTCTAAGAATTGGTTCTCAATCTCAGAGCTATCGATATTTTGGGTTGGATTTTTTTTTCATTCTTTTTTTTTTTTTTTTTGAGACAGAATATCACTCTGTCACCCAGGCTGGAGTGCAGTGGCATGATCTCAGCTCACTGCAACCTCCCCCTCCCAAATTCAAGCGATTCTCCTGTCCCAGCCTCCTGAGTAGCTGGGACTACAGGTGCATGCCTCCATGCCCAGCTAATTTTTGTATTTTTAGTAGAGACAGGGTTTCACCATGTTGGCCATGATGGTCTCAATTTCTTGACCCCATGATCTGCCCACCTCGGCCTCTCAAAGTGCTGAGATTACAGGTGTGAGCCACTATGTCTGGCCGGATACTTCTTTTTTATAGGAGATACTATCCAATGCATTGTAGGATGGTTTAGCAGTTTCCCTGGCCTCTAACTACTAGATGCCATTAGCATCCCCCTTCACCAATTGTGACACTCAAATATGTCTCAAGGCATTGTCAACAATATTCTCTGGAGGAGTGAGGGACAAAGTCATCTCCAGTTGAGAACCCCAGGTCTAAGCTAATCATAGTATTCAATTTTTTCTGCCAGTAATTGATTTAAATGTTGTATATGATACATTTCTTCTGGCCAGTAGGACTTAGGAGGTCTGCTGAGGCCTCTGAAAAAGCTTCCTCACTTTTAAAAAGAAGCTCAAAGAATATACAGCTCATATAGCTCCTTTTCATCTGCTGGACATTTTTAGGTCTGGTTATAATGAGCAGACTGTAGTAGCTATCTTGCAACCATGCAAAACTAGCCTGAAGACAAAGCCAACTCACCAAAAGATAGACCGAACCTGAATTTTTCATGATGTCAATGAACCACTGGGTTAACAAAGCCTGGGGACATTCACTGCTATGAGAGATCATTCACTTGTTCATTCACTGGATTTTGAATGAATAAATGAATGATCCCTGTGCACCAGCTACTGTCCTAGAAACTGGTGCTGGATTGCTAAATAAGATGGGCATATTTCTTTTTCTTATGACCCTCACATTCTATTGAACTTAGTGCTTAAGCTACTTTGAGAAGATTTTCTATTACTTGTTGCCAGCGGCAACCAAACTAATGCACCTAACAAATGCTCAAAGTTGCCAGCATCACTTAGGCCTTCAATGAAACCTAGGAGGGATTTTTTTCCCCTCCATCTGATTCCTATCTCATTCTCTGTACAGACTATTCCAAACCTTCCATGCTTTGCTAAGACCTCTGACCACCAACTCTCTTCTCCAACTTGGCCCTTACTTTCAATCTACTGGCCTTCTGTAGTCCCTGATAACACCCTGTGCATACATACCAATTTCATTGCATTCATCCCATCATATTGTCTATTGATTTATCTGGGATGACTGAGTGCAGACATAAACTAACTCTGAGATGACTCAAAAGCTGAAAGATGCAGGGAAGCCACAAGGAGACCGCTTCTGGAACAGCATTGCAGGCTGAGGGCCTGAGAGCTTTCTATTTCCTTTCCTAGGTCCTGTAAGTTTTTGCTATAGCTTTACAGAAAGGACTCATTTGCTTGAACCAGCCCTAAGGATATCTTCATTTCATGGGTCAATAAACTGTGGCCTGAGGGTCAACACCAGCCTTTCACCTCGAAAGCTAAGAATGGTCTTTGCACTTGAAAAAAATCCAAAGAAGAATAACATTTCACACCCCATGAAAATTCTATGAAATTCAAACTTCAGTATCCATCAGTAAATATTTTTTGGAGCACAGCTGCATTTGTTTGCCTATGTATTGCTTATGACTGCTTTTACATTACAAAGGCAGAGTTGAGTACTTGCCCCAGAGATCATATGACCCTCAGAGCCTTAGACAGGGGTGTCCAAGGGAGAGAACACAGTCATGGGTTCTTAGTTTCCATTTCTGGCTGGGCCAGTGAAGCCCCTTCCTCATCCCTCTTTTCCACTTATCACCAGAGACATAAACTACAAACCATGGCTTCAGGCTGCTAAAAGCCTAAAACAAAACAAAACAGAACAACAACAAAATAAGGCAGGTTGAACAAACTTGGGCCCTAAAACATTTATCACCTGAAAAATATGCTGATCCCTTCTCTGTTTCACACAACACAGAGCCCTGCCTAAAATAAGTACCTTCTGAAATGAGAGCTTGTCAGGAGCTTTAAAATAGAGAATGCATAATAGATCAGTTAGTGTGTTACTGACTGGGTCAAGACGGTCAAGACTGGGTTTGATGGAATCATCCTCTGCTCCCAGAAAAATAGTTAGAAGACAAATAGTTAGAAGAGAAGGAATTTGGATTTAGCTTGGCAAAGAGGACGGCTGGACCAAGAGATAATAAATTCAGGCACTCACTTCTGTAGTAGATTGTTTTCCAAGTATGTTCTGCTAAGACTTTCCAGCATTTTTGGATAGGGAATGTTGCTACACAAATATAGTTAAGAAGTGCAGTCAGCCCACACTCTACATGTAGCAGAAACAAAACAGCAAGCCATGCCTGCACTCTCTGAGCGACTGAGCATCCCCTGTTGAATTTCCATGGTTGATTGAATTCATTAGTTTATTCATATCTTAGATACATTCATTCAATCTGCAAATATATATAAGGAATCATGTAAGGAAGGTTGGAGACCAAACTGAGCTGAGACGTGCAAGAAATGTCAAAATCAACAGAACAGGCTATTATCTGTCTGGAAGGAGAACACACGCAGATCCCTGAATCTGGCTAACGGAGAGGCTGTAAGGGTGGTGCATGACAGAGAGAAAACAGAAGCGCTCTTCTACTGGGCTTTTGTCTTTGTCAAGGAGAATGGTCATTGGACTGGAGAGAGTGAAACCTATATTGATTGGCACAAGAAACCTGAGTCCAAGAAAAATGATGAGAAAACAGCTACTCCCAATGAGGCTGTGAAGCAGGTTCACTGTGCACTAATTACTGACTTGTCTGAGTCTGGTGAGACAGAATACCCACATATGAAACAAGTTACACGAAGTGGGCTTATGACTTACAAATAGGTAACAAGGGACAACAGAAGCCTAGGATTCAATGAGAGCTGGGCCCTCAAGGCTCAGGAAAGCTGCCAGGGAAGACAGAGTTCTGACTGTGTGTGCCCCACTTGCACCACAGCTGGGAGACCCCAAAAGGCAGCCCTCCCTGGGTTATATATTTCAGGGGCAACAAGACATACTGGGCTAAAGTGTTGAAGGACATCCGGTTTCTAGAGGGGTGGTGGGGTGGGTCACTGGAATAGAGCCTAGGCTATAGTGGCCAGTACCTACCTTATCTCAGGATGTGGCATTCCCAGCACTTTCTACAGTTATTCTTGATGATTGCAAGCAAGAAATAGGGGAGAACAGAGTAAGTCAAAGTTCCAACCTTCTGGCAGAGGCCACATCTGGACTAGATAAATTACCTACCTTGTCATGAAGATAAGTTGCCAACAAGATCATTGGCATGTAGACAATGAAACTCTGGGGGAATTTAGTGGTGCCAGAGGTCAGAAAATAGTCAAATAGCATCTTGATTTCTCTATCAGAAGAAGAGAGAGTCTTCCAGATTATAGAGCAGTTGGGTTGATCCTGGTCCGAATTCTAGGGCAAATGAATCACATTTAGCTATTAGTAACTGAAATCCCAAAAGAGTAGCTTAATCAATTTAGAAGCTTATTTTTCTCATTATATAAGAAGTCTCAAGTGAGGCACTGCTTTAACTGCTCAAGGATGTCAGGACTGAGATCTCTGAGATTCTCTTGGCCTTTCCCTCATTGTCACTTCATGGTCCCAAGATGGCTCCTCTATCACCAGCCTACGTGTCCATATTCCAGGCAGAAGAAAGATAAAGAACAAGGGCATAATTGCATGCATCAGCTGTCTCCAGCCTCCCTTTCCCTTTTGAGGGACTTTCCCCGAGGCTCTATCCGTCAACTTCCTTCTCTTATCTCACTGGTCAGAACTGTGCCAGATGGTCCACTGGTATCTGAAACAAGTGGGGAATATAGTGATTTAGCTAGGCACATTGCTCCTCTCCCTGGCCAAGATCAGGAATTTGTTAGTATGGAAGGAAAGAATTTATATTGAGTACATAATTAGCAGTCTCTCTTACAACAGATTTTCCAAGAAACAGTATATATGTATGTTAAAAAAAAAAAAAAAGAGTTGATTGCTAGGAACTGCCATGAGTTTGCAAAGAAACCCCAGCAGATTAACCCACTTTTCTTAAATGAAAATGTTACTAGGCTGGTAGAAGAAGGAAATATGGTGGATCTAGTAAATGCATTTATCAATTAAGAAAGAAAAGTCACTTGTGATATTCTTTTTTCATTGTTTTGTTTTGTTTTTTATTGTATACTTTAAGTTATAGGGTGCATGTGCACAACATGCAGGTTTGTTACATATGTATACATGTGTCATGCTGGTGTGCTGCACCCATTAACTCGTCATTTACATTAGGTATATCTCCTAATGCTATCCCTCCCCCTCCCCCCACCCCATGACAGTCTATCATTGATGGGCATTTGGGTTGGTTCCAAGTCTTTGCTATTGTGAATAGTGCCACAATAAGCATGTGTCTTTATAGCAGCATGATTTATAATCTTCACTTATGATATTCTTATAGGTAAGATGGAGAAATGGGATCAACCATGACAGTGGAGTAAGGTAGATTTATAACTGCTTGAAAGACTATCAGAAGACTGCAGATGAATAGTTAATGTCAGCTCTATAAGCTACAGCTATTATTACCACATTGAATTATTTTAATTAATATCAGGCTTAGGGCAATAACAATATTTATAAGTGACAGCAGATTCAGTCCTTGTCCCAGTCATGTTCCACATCAATTTCTAGGATGAGGATCTAGTAGACCTTATGGACTTGAAGATGATGTAAATCGGGATGACAAGTTCAGAATCCAAAATTATCTAGATGGGCAGGAATGGTAGACCAAATAATATTAGTCATCATTTATTGAACACCTACTAGATGCCAGAAACCATGCTACACACTTTCCACATATAATCTCTTGTCCCCTTAATAACCTTACAAAGTAGGTATTCTTATCAGTTTCATTTTATAGATGAAACAACCAAGACTCCAAGAGGTTAAATCCCTTGTCTAATATCCCATTGATGGAAGTGGAAGAACTAGGAGCCCTGTCTAAGTCTATCTACCTTCAAGACCTATTCTCATTTTTCTACACCTTTCTGCATTCCTCTGCTAGTAAATGTAAGGAATTCTGGTATTTCAGGAGTAGGCAGAAGATGGGAAGATGTAGGTAGAATCAGCAAAGTAAGAAAAGAACTTAGAGGTTTTAGTTGGCTAAAAAGTCTATTAACTTACTTTGAAATGTATCAAAAAAAAGAAGAATATATTGTTGCCATGCTGCTGTCACCAACACAACAGCAAAATCAGCATGAGAACAGCCCTGGCAGGCAGTTTAATGTTGGGCTGATTGCTAAAAACCCAAAAAGCTTTCACCAAAATATGAAATTGGCTCCATCCTAAGTGAGATTATAGTGCTAAATCTTGAGAAATATATATCTCACTCCTTTATGAAAAAGAAGGAATAAGGGACTGATACAGGGATAGATAAACAGATTTGTGACAAAGTGTGTTCATTGTAGAATCTAGGTAGTGGATAGATGAGTGTTAATTGTAAAATTCTTTTAACTCTTCTATAGGTTTGAAATTTTTTCATAATTAAATGAAGGGAAAATCAATGTAAATTGACAGGATGATGTGGCAATGTTTAGTTGGGCAGGATATAGCTTCTCCCTTCTGGGATAGCACAGCCGTACCCTAAAATCTGTTTTCACTTCTGAGTGCCAGCCTTTTGCAAGGTTGGTAACAAGCTGCAATGTGCCCTTGGGAAAAAGAACAGAAAGAGGATGGGCCCAGAAACCATGCCTAACCTGGAAAAGAGAAGAAAACAGTACAATGTGGTAATTCTCAGAAAATATGTAAATGGCTGTGAATTTAATGTGGTATAACAAATTATACCAAAATTTAGTAGCTTAAAACAACACATATTTATTATCTTACAGTTTATCTTACAGTTTCTGTGGTCAGAAACTCACCAGTGCCTTGACTGGGTGGCTCTAGCTCAGAATCTTTGTGTGGCTGCAAGCAGCATGTAGGGGCTGCAGTCATCTGAAGTCTTGACTGAGGCTGGAGGATTCCCTTGTAAGATGGCTCATTCTCATGGCAGGAGGCTTCAGTTCCTGTTACACGGGTCTCTACACAGGGTTGCATGAATATCCTTATGACATGGCAGCTAACATTCCCAGAGTGAGCTATCTTAGAGAGCAAGGCAGAAGTCACAGTGCCTTTCATGACCTGGTCTCTGAAGTCACACATCATGACTTCTGTTTTATTCTAGTCATTAGCAGTGAGTCACTGAGTCGAGCTCATGCTCAAGTGGAGGGGAATTAGGCTCTACCTCTTGAAGGGAGGAGTATCAAAAAATTTATGGACCTATTTTTAAATTGCCACAGGCTGCTTCTTGGAAGAGAGGTAAGCTTGTTCTGTAAGTACCTTAGGGTAGTGGTTTTTACTTCAATAAAAAGAAAAATTTTCCTAATAATTAGAATCATCTAAAAGAATGGGAAGGAGCTGGTGAGTTTCCCCTAACTTACGGGATTCAAAAAGAATCTGGACAACCAGTTGGAGATATGATACTCATTCAACAAGTATTTGTTGAGTATTTACTACATGCTATGCACTGTGCAAGGAGCTAAAGATGTCACAGTAAACAAGACAAATGTGGTACCTACACTCCTGGTGTTTACACTGTCCTAAGGGAGGAAGACAATAAACAAGTGGACAAGCAGATTAAATAATTACAGATCGTAATGCATATTACGAAGGCAATAAATAAATAGGCTATTGTAATAGCAATGAAGCAACTTTCATTTTATAGAGAGAACTCATGAAAGGGATAAAGATTTGAACCAGATAATTCTTTATATCCCTTCCAATATAATAGCAGTAATTCATTCAATTGTTCATCCATTATTTCCTTCAGCAGGCACTTACTGAGCATCTACTATGTGCCAGGCACTGTGGAAGGCACTTAGGGATACAAAGTAAATAGTTCCACATTGTAAAGACTCCAGAGTCTTGTGAGAGATAGCAAGATGTATACAGAGATGCTGATCCCCTGTGATAAATCCTACAAGGGTTATATACAGGAACTGATGCACACGGGAGTGACAACCCTGCCTGTGGCTGCCAGCGAAGTCTTCACAGAGAGGCCATTTCAGCTGCATTTTCAAGGATAAGGAAGGGGACTGACAATCTGCATAAGAATCTTTCTGAAAAGTCAGCATCTGAGATGCCAGGCCTTGTTAGGGAGAACGAAGGAAAAGAGACAAAAGTGAAATGCACGTTTAATGAGTTAATGGAGCCTGATGAATAAATGCACTCTGAATTCTGGCTCCTGTGCCACTGCATTAAAATGCACTGGGCTGAGAACTGAAGCTCATTGCAATTTTAAAACTTCTAGAGAGAAACCCCCACACTATGTGCTCATCACAGCCCTGTTCCCGTTACAGCTTGCCTGTGATTCCCTGCCACAAACCTTCTGCTCCAGACTGGGTGGCCTCTCACTACCCCACCACTACTCCAGGCTCCTACAGTCTGCATGACTTAGGATGTCTTTTCCCCTCTTATCTCCAAATCCCACCTATCCATCAAGTCCTACTGCTTCCCTGAAACCTTTGGGCCACTCTAGCCTATGGGGATTTCTCCCTTTGAGAGACCATTGTCTTAATCTGTCATTGGCACTAAAGTGTCTCTTGTACAATTGCATTGGCTCTCAGATTGTAACTTTGGGCAAGCAAGTAATCTAAGGTACCTATGCCTCAGTTTACTCATCTGCAAAATGGGAGTAATAAAACACTTGTTGTAAGGATGGGATATGTGTGAAGCCTTTAGACCACTGCCTGGCCCATAGTAGGCATGATATGAACTGTCAGCTGTGATTATTGCAAGCCCTCTGTAGATGGAGGCATGCTTTCCCATCCTTCAGGGACCCAATAAAGGGCTCAGCGTTGTCAGTGTCACCACTATCTGATGAGTGAATAAATGTCTTTTATTCTTATTCCCTCTTAATGTTTATACCAACAAGCTTGGCTCAAGTTTTTCTAAGAGAAATGAGTTTTGGGCCTGAATTATGTTCTGGAGGCTTTGTTTTTTCTTTCCCCCCAGGTGCTAGCTCTTTGGGTTGTATATGTGAAATAACAATTGGATGGCACTTTATTTAAAGCCACAACCCAATTGGTAAACTTGACACTTCAGCAATTATATTTTCCAGCTGAGAGACGTGCAAAACTTGAGCCATAGTTAATTGGAAGGCATAAAACGAGCCTTTTTATTGCATCACATGGACACTTTATTATGGAAATAGGAGGACAGGAGCCTCATTTCCTCTGCTGTTTCTCAGACACTCTTATGTATTTCTTTATGCACTAAATATGCTTTCTGGTCATTTCTGTCTTCTTCCCCATTTCCAGTTCTGTTTGCTTTGTCTCCTTCCCTCCCTTCTGTCTCTTTCTCTTCTTGTCAGGCAGAAAGGATGTAGGTCTATTTTCTCCTCTACTGTCCGCCCTCAGTGCCTTCCTCCAGTTCCAGCTTTATGCATGAGCAAAGGAGCGATCAGCCAACAAGCTTTGGAAGCTCTCCAGAACCATGAGTACCTTCTAGGTTACAGAGGCTAGAGTCCTACATCTTTGGTTTACCCTGGGATGCCATTGTAAACATCCTCCTGTGTCACCTTGTGAACCAGGTAGGGAACCCAAGGTTACTATTTTCCCGTTAGCATGCTAGCAAAATTACATCTATCAAATTGGTCTATTGGTCTGGAAGTCAGAGCACAAAGCTGAGAAGTAACATATGACAGCTAAGCTTTGAGAGTATCTTAAAGGGAGTGTTGGGGTACAATACCAACTCCCAGGTCTCTGTCTCCAGTGCTCACTCCCTTCTGAGATAGAAACCTATTGTCTTTGACAGTCCACTGTACATCCCCCTTTGAAAGACCCCTTAAATGTAAAGTATCCACAATGGAATATATATCATCTCACACATTCCTCATTCTCACATGTCCCATGGCTTCTCTTCTTGAATTCGTTGTCTTGGAAAAATATACAATTGAGGTGGTAGATATACCACCCAGTGGCCCATATGAGAACTCTCAGAGCCACTCCTGTCTCCCTTCCTACATATCACCAGGCATTCCATCCTCCTTAGTCTGCTTCCTGAACAGCCCTCCAATTCATCCCTTCCTCCTAGCCTTAGCTCGCTCTCCTCTGGACTGTTGTTAAAGCCTCTTAACATGTGTCCCTGCCCCTACACTCTCACTGGACAATCCATCTTCATACAATGCCACTGAAAAGGTCATTCTGCTACCCCAAGGACACACTCTGCCTTCTCTCATCTCTAAGCTTTTGCATTAGCTCTCCTCCCCTCCTATATTCTCCATCCCCTTGTCCAGTTGACAAGTTCTGATCTGTCTTTCGAGAAGATGTTGAATACCTTTTCAAGTGTTACTTTACCTGGGCAGAATTAGTTACTCCCTTCTCTGTGCCTCCTTTAATACTTAGTACACATAATTCTTCGTTTTACAAATATCTACTTTATCCATCTCTGTGGCTTCTTGAAGGCAGGAATTATGTCTTGTTTTTCTTTGGATTACCTCCTCCAATACATGTTTGCTGAACGAATGAAAGGCTTAAATTTCACAAAAATTCACTAAACACCTGCTTTATGCAGACATATTATTCTAAAATAGTGTAAAACTCAATGAGTCTATTCTCAAAGAGCAAACAATCTAGTCTAAAATTGGCCCAAACATTCCAGTTCAAAATAGGTTCAAGGAGTGCCTGGGTACTTAGGAGTTTTTACTTAATACTGCTGCACGTTCAGTTCACTGTCACCAGGTGGCAGTAGTGTGCCATGGTCATGTGGTCCAAGGCATGAAGTTCCCAGAACTTCAAAAAAGTGGTTCTGCTTGGGTCGGGTTGCTAGATTAATAGCAAGAGAACCACAAGGGGAATGTAGACTGCGTATGGGTTCTATGTATGGCTGGACTTGCAAGGGTTTGCTCTTGGGAGCTGCCCACAGCTGCACCTGGCATGCTGTGCTGCATTTAGACACAGTGCTCTCTTTAATCTATAAACCTGAAAGCAAGGAGACAGAGATCTCCAGGTTGGGAGCAGATCTATACCTTGGAAGACCTCCTGCTGTGCAATTCTCTTTAACTGCTCTCAGTGGTGAGTTTCTATTCCGCTGTTTTTAATTCAGACAACAGCTATGGCAATTAGGAGATCTTAGGTGATCTCTGTTAGAACACTTTCCATAAAGAGATCTGAGCTGATTCCAAGCTACACTGCATGAAAAAAAATGAGTGAAAACTGAGGAAACAGAGTTACAAGGGAGGATACAGAGAGTGAGACAAGGTCAGTAAAAAGTCCAGTCTCTTGCCTAGCACTACCTCAATCCCTAGTCCAATTCCCTGCCCAGGATGGGGAAGACCTAGCTAGAGCCATGGGCCAAGGACATGGACAGGAACAGAAACAGAAATACAAGAGGGAGAGAGGATAAGAGCTAGATCAGTGTTTGGCAGAAGTCAGGGAATGAGGACAAGAATGCAAGTAGGGGATTAGCCTTGAAAAAATTGAAGAGTCAAACCCTTCTTCATTTGAGGCAAGAAGTGAACTTGGATTTTGCCAGAGTTTGGTTTGCGGAAAGGAGATATGGAGATTTGAAGAAGTTCATGCCTAATGTCCCCCATGTGAGGGATAAAATAAGAGGGCAAGTAACCACCCCTCTCCATACCAAAGAGTGGGAATTAAAGAGTGTTGAAGCAGGCTTGAAAAGATGGTAAGGACTAGATGAATAGGAAAATAAGCTGATTAGGAATAAATTTAAGAACTATACTTAAAGATAGAATTCATGCATTTGTAGTAAAGTAATTGGCAGGGTTACTAGGTTTTGTGCAGCAGAACTCAGAAGTCAGGGATGGTTCCATTATTTTGCTTGGTTGATTTCTGTAGGTTGGGGGTTAAAGAGGAGGAGCAGAAATAAAAGAGGAGAGCTAATGAAGAATGGTGGTTAGGATACAGTTAAAATGATTGAACATGGTGTCCAGGCTGGGTGGGGAAGGAATTAACAAGATGGGCTGGAAAAAATCAGAAGTGACTAAGCAGCTGTAGACCTCAATGACATAGAGGAGGTGAGGAATGGGAAAGTTGGAAGTAAAATGAGAAAGTGCTATTGGGAGCTCAAGATTCCCAAAGAAGAGGGTGTTTCTGTGGGAGAGGGCTGCTGATACAGAGGGAGGCCAAGCTCATTGGAGTAGAGGAGGTTAGAGCAGAGACTAAACTGTCAGCTCAGACCTCATCAGGCTAGTCTCCCAGGCCCATAGCATAAGACAAGATAGGCAGGAAGCTAGACAGCCAGTTGCAGAGTCCACAGTGGCTGCAGGAGAGTGACCTGGAGGCTACAGATGATGGAGATAGGATGAAGGAGTATAAATTGGATGCTGGGAGTTTTAATGTAGGAGGGATTCTTACTTTTCTCTTACTTACTAGAATGCTGATCTGGATACGGCAATGGGCAATTGATAGAGGAATGCTCCAGAGAGCAGAAGGAAGGGCAAAACTGAATGGAGACCAAAAGACTGGAGAGACAGGTGATCAGAGGAGCTCATACCTTAGATGGAATTGTGGGATGGGCCCAATCAGATTCAGGATTCCAAAGGTAATGTGATTGTATATAATTTGGCTGATGCCTAGAACACAGCAGGTTCTGAAGAAATATCTTTGTAATTAATTAATGTCTTTTGCTTTTAGGATTTTTTTTTTTTTTAACTACATGTATTCAGTTTCCATAACTTAGTCTTTAAACTTGCTGGTCCACCTGTAGACAGCTTCCAGGCCTCCTCACTACAGATTACAATAGATTATTCAGTGCAATTCAACTCCTTCATTGCCTATCTGTTTTCTTTCTCTAGAAATCCCTTTCTATAAAATGTCCAATTTAACTCTATATATAAGAGAAACAAAAATATAAAGTTTCTAGACTCTTTTTCTAAATTAATAAGAGTAACAATAATAACTAGGTGGGGTTTTTGTGACCTCATTGCAGTTTACAAATTATCTCAGTTACCCATTTATTTCTCAAAATCCCACAAGGTAGGCAAGAGGGGCATTACTATGTCCAATTTTGTGCATAATCAGTGTAGATAGGTCCTGTGACTTTCCAAGACTGCACAGCTTCACATGGTGAAAACAGGAGAGCCAGCCCGGAACCCAAGTACTTCAAGTCTGAATTACGGTCTAGGATGACGTTTCCTTAAACTTCAGTATGAGTTTTTTTTTCAAAGTACAGATTTAGTAGGTCTGGGATGAGGTTTCGGAATCTGCCTTTGAAGCAAACATCTGATGCTCATGTTTCAACGACCATACTCGGAAAAACACTAATCTAGAAAATCCTTTTCCCCCTTCTCTCTTAAAGGGGGGAGAAAAAAGAGGGAGATCTTACCTCCTATGAATCAAAGGACTTTTCTCCCCTTGGAGAACTGGAGCCCCCAGCTCTTCTCTTCTGCGACCTACCCACACACATTGATAAAGTTAATTATCTGCCCTGGCTAAATGACTTTCCTTAGCAACACCCTAGCAACTGACATCAGCTCTGCCTTAGGCTACAAAACTGGAAGGAGATTTCTTGAAGTCCAGTATATTTTACAAAAGAACAAAACATCTGAACAGGAAATTAAAGGGAAAGTAAACTGGATTCATTGCTAGGAGATGAGAAATAGACACAAAATAGTTCATGACAATCCGCTGGAACACAGTAGTTAAAACAGGAAACTTTCTCCTCCTCAGTTCTACTGGAGTCCAGAGGAGGGAAGACTGCAGGATCTCATTCTATGGAGGAAAATTTAATCAGGCAGGAGGAGGAAGGGCATTCCAGGCCATGAGAAAGCTGTAAGCAAAGGTGTTGAGGTAATACTGAAAGTGGAGGACACAGGGAGCCCAGCTGGGTGGTGCTGGGAGCTCAGATTGGGATCTATGACCAGGCATGACCAGATGGACAAGGTGAGACTAGATCGTGGAGGGCCTTGGAGGCCAAGTCTTAAAATTTGGGCTGAGTCAGAAGGCACTGAGGGTAGGCTTGTTAAAAAGTTTTTAATTCAGAGAAAAAATATTTATGGACCCCCTACCAGGAGCCAGGCACTATGATGTGCACGGAAAATACAGTAGTAAGCCCCATAGACATTCCCTACCCTTCTGGAGCTTAGAATTTAGAATGGAGACAAATATTGAACAAATGTAAATTTTTAAACATCAAACTTATAAATCAATGCGTCATTATAAATCTTACTATTAAAAGAAGCCAGGTGTGGTGGCTCATGCTTGTAGTCCCAACACTTTGGGAGGCTGAGGCAGGAGGATTGCTTGAGCCCAAGAGTTTGAGACCAACCTGAGCAACATAGGAAGACCCTGCCTCAAGAAGAAAGAAGAAAGAGGAAAGGAGAAAGGAGAAAGAAGAAGGAGGAGGAAGAGGAGGAGGAGGAGGAAGAGGAGGAGGAGAGGGAGGAGGAGGAAGGAAGAAGAAGAAGGAGGAGGAGGAGATTAACAGAAAAGGTACTCATGAGCTCCAGCAGAGTTTTGGGGGCTGGATCTATTCTAGGAAATCAGAAAGGCCTTCTTTGGGGAAGCAGTTTTGCACTGAGATCTGAAGAGTACATAGGAGTTGGCCAATGGAGAGTGGTGGGTAGGAGAGACCAAAGAGCGTGGTAGGATTCTAGGCAGAGAGAACAGCATAGGCAAAGCCCATGAGAGAAGAGCTGCATGGCTGGAGAAGCAGATCAAGCAGAGCCTTGGAGGCCTGGCTAAAGATTCTGTCTTTATTCTGAGAACCCTGAAAAACCACAGAGAAAAAAATGTTAACCTCAGTATTGACATTCAAATCTGCATTTTTAAAAAGATCACTTGGGCTTCAGTGCAGAAGACAGATGGAAAGTGAGCACAAGTAGACAAGGGCAATCCAGTTAGAAAGATGAGAGAGGATGTCAACACAGACAGGGGTAGTGGTGGAGAAAAGCATGAAACTGTTGATGTGGTGATGGATTGGATGAGTGGAGAAGACAGCAGAGGTCTGAGTGACAGCCAAGCTGGTTTAGGAAAACCTAGCTCATGTAGTGGGATTGGAGCTTGGTGAGCTGGTTAGAGCCTGCCGTCATAGCCCAGATGATAGGGCCAACACTGTGCACTGGAAAGTACCTCATTTGGTGTTAGGGATGCCTGTTTTAAATCCTGGCTCTTTCTCTTAATAGCCATGGAACATTACCTCAGCAGGTAATTTCATAGGCTCCTAATCTGAACAATGGGAGTGGGGAGGTGAATTGGGGCTACCTACTTCCCATAGTTTTCCTGTCAATATCCAATAAAAAGTTAAATACTGCATTCCTGCCTACTTCATGCCGACCCATCTCCAACTTAGATTTGAACCTTTTGTAGATGAATAGAGGTTCAAGAGCACAGATGTGAGCTTTCAGACATAAAATAAGCTTTGTGAAGACAGGGGTCACAATTTATTCATTTCTGTAGTTTCCTGCCCTCTGAGATAAGATCGGGTACACTTTCAAGAACCACTTATTTTAGTTTGTAGCATACATCACAATTATAATTTTAAAAGATTCATATAATTATGTATTTAATATTTACCTTTGCCACAGGCCTGTAAAATCCTCAAAGGCAAGTAACATATCTGTGTTTTGTATCCAAGCACTGAGCACATGGAGGGTCTTTGTTATGAATGAATGGATGGATAGATGGATGCATGGATGGATGGATGGATGAATTTTTGTTCTGTCTTCTACCTACCAGTCAGCACAGAGTCTAGCTCCAAATCTACACTTAATGAAAGTTTGCTGGATGAATGGGACCGTGCAACTTGGAGTGCAGCATGAGCTCTGAGCCAGTCGAGTGAAGATGCAGACAATTCCCTTAGCACTCAGACGTGGATCTGAGCCTCACCTCAAAAAGGAGGGCCAATCAGCTGGATCAGGTGCTGCTAGGGTCGAGAAGGGCCAGGGATGAGAGAAGAGCATAACTGGCTTCAGCAAGGGGTTACTTTCAGGTGACCTCTGAGAGAAGGCGTCCAGTTAATAGTGGCAGTGGGAATTCCAGCACAAGCACTAAGGAGTACGTGGGCAGGCAGGGAGGAATGGAGATCTCCCATGCACCTAGCGCCCTGGGCCTGTTTGTAGCGTTATGAGAGAAAACCCTGACCTGGAAAGCAAAGGAGATTGCTTGCTAATTGTAGCCACTTGAGGTGTGTCGAAGGCCCTGGGCAAAGAGAAGAGGAAATCAAAGCTTCTGAGGGCACCTGGGGAGGGATGTTTGCGTGCACTGAGAGGCAAGGGGCTTATGGTATCCCCAAGCAGGTGAGGGAGCGGGTGCCACTACAGACCAACTCGAGTGTTTTATATGGGTCATATCATTTACTTCTAGCATATCCCCCCACTACCTCTAGGAAGGATGTACTAGCACCCACCCCCACTCCCTTGTTCTCCAGAGCAGGAAACAAGCTTAGAGAGTGCAATAACTAGCCCAAGCTTCACAATGGGTGAGTGGCAGGACTGAGGTTTGATTCCGGTCTCTTCCCAGAGAGACACTGGGAGAGATTCTTGCCCCGGGTCTTTTCCCTTCAGGCCCTCAGGCTCAGCACCTCTCTGAACATCTGCCCCTGGGGACTGAGAATCTGAACTAAAATGTAAGCCAAGAAAACACAGGCTCTTCATTGAATCTTTGGAAACTCCTTTCCTGGGCTGTAGGAGGACCTTCCTGAGCCTTAGGCACTTTTGCCTTTGCTGGCTCTTTCCTCCAGGTTAAGCATATTTTATGACTGTGGAGGTATAAATACAAATATATTAACATTATATAGTAAAACATTTTGTTTGACCTAAACTTTGTTCTTCCGATTTTTAAAGAAAACATTTTCATAGATCTCCAAAAGTATCGTGGGCCCTAAGCGCTGTAGCTAAGTCGTTTCTCCTTTCTCAGCCTCCAGTCTGACATGTTCCAGTATGACCTTGGGAAGAGCAATGGGCCCGGAGTCGCCGCATCTAACCCTGCCGTAACTGGTCGCAAGTCTCAGTTTGCTCATTTATAAAGTGAGTGAAAGTAATGTAATCTTTAATGTAATCTTTATTGGGAGTAGGGAACATGAAGGCGAGTCGATACAGTAAGTAAGCCGCCAAGCATATTGCTGGGCACAGAGCAGGTGTGCAATAAAAGTTATTTCTCAGGCTTTCCCTCCTCTGAGCGCCGTCCTCCAGAGGGTCCGGAGTGTAGCTGGGGGTTGGAGCAGCAGCCTCCTAGGCGATGGGACAGAGCCCACAGGGTCCGGTATGCCGCGGTTTCTTCGTCAGACCCTGGGAATCCAACGTCGCAAAATAAACACGGCCGCGCCGCTAATCGCCAGTTCGGAGGAAACAAAACAGCGCTGCGCTGGGGGATCTGGGCAAAATCAGCCCTCCCTCCTCCCGCTCCTTCGCCGCGGCCCTCCCCTCCTCGCGCTGCTCTCGTTCGCTTGGCTCAGCTCAGCTCAGCTCAGCTCAGCGCAGCTCCGCGGCCGCCAAGCCGAGGCGGGCACGGTCTCCGGGTCGCTGACGCCGGCCCCGAGCTCCCTCTCTCTGCTGCGCCTCCGCCAGGTCGCGCCTTCGTCGGGACCACTTCGGGCAGGAGTCGCGTGGCGAAGGCCCGCGGCCGCGGCACAAAGTTGGGGGCCGCGAGGATGAGGCTGTCCCCGGCGCCAATGAAGCTGAGCCGGACTCCGGCACTGCTGGCCCTGGCGCTGCCCCTGGCCGCGGCACTGGCCTTCTCCGACGAGACCCTGGACAAAGTGCCAAAGTCAGAGGGCTACTGCAGCCGTATCCTGCGCGCCCAAGGCACGCGGCGCGAGGGCTACACCGAGTTCAGCCTCCGCGTGGAGGGCGACCCTGACTTCTACAAGCCGGGAACCAGCTACCGCGGTAAGTGGCCGCCCGGCGTGGCATTAGGAGCGCGGGACCCGGTCCCCGGAGGGCGCCGACCTCGCGGTGCCGGAGGAGGGCGCGCGGTCTCCGGGCGCGTGGCGCGGGTGCAGCCCGGCAAAGGCCCTTCTGTCCTGGCTGCCCTCGGCCCTTGCAGCCGCGCTCGGCGCAGATCATAATCCAGCGTCCCGGGCCGTCGCGGGGGCCGCAGCCAGGAGAGGCAGCCCGCGTCTCCGACGCGCAGTTCCCAGGCGGAGGATGTAACTGAGCCACGCGTCACACCGGCCTGACTGCAAGGGAGGCTCGCTTCTCCCCCGGCCGTCTGCAGGAGGGAAGTAAACCCGCATTTCTCCAAATCGGTCTGGAGGGGACCGAGGCTTCTCTTGGTCGGGTCCCGGGCAAGGCAGCGACTCCAGCTTTCCCCGCTGTGTCCCTGAAGGAGAGGGTACCCGATTCTCAAAGACCGGCCCTGGGCGGGACAGCCACTCCGGCTTCCCCGGATAGGTCCCTTCAGGAGAAGGGACTTTGGCTTCTCCCTAACCGGTCCCGGGGCACGGGAAGGAGGGGCAGGGACAGCCTAAAGCTCCTCGAAAGGGTCCTTGGAAAGAACCCCAAATTATTTTCTCGTGGTCCCAGACGAGATAGAGGATCTTGGGTTTCCAGAACAGGTTCCCAGTGGGGACAGGGTCCTCAAAGAGCTTGGGGTAAGCTCCGAGCTGGAAGGGGAATTGGATGAAGATGGAAAGAGAAGCCCCGAGGCCCGAGGCCTGCTCCCTGGAGGCCGGGGAACCTTGGCTCCGGCAGCTCGGAGTCTCCGCGTCCCAGGGATGTCGCGCCTACGCCGCTCGGCTGAGAGCGGGGTTTCGGGAGCTCAGGGAGGAGGTGTCCAAGCAGGTGAGCGCCTCCTAGGCAGGACAGGCAGCTCGACCAGCACCGACCTGAAGACGCCTGACTCTGTCCCCACGCCCGCCACCTCGCTCCTCAGCAGGGTCATCTCCCCAGACATCGTTTCCCCGTGCAGCAGCCGCCGCTCTCCAGGTGGGGGACAGGTAACCAGGAAGGGAAGCGAGCCTGTCTGGCCTCACCTTGGGTCCCGCCAGGGAGCGTGTCCCCTCACCCTCGCCCCTTCATAAGTCAGCTCTGGTGCTAAGCAGGGAGGAGCGGGTCACTGGGGCACCTGGTGGGGCAAATGGGCTCCCCAGCTGCTGTACTTTCCTCCCCGCCTTCCCAGTTCCCCAGAGAGCCTTGGACGGAAGCGGTGGGAGCAACACAGGAGAAAGTTTGGGGCAGCGTCAGCGGGCGCCAGGGCCAAGCTGGAGACCAAAGCCAGGGGCCACCCTTCTTGGAGCACTTTTCCCCCTTTCCCGGGTTTGTGTCCCTGACTTTCTCCACCCGGAGCTACCCAGAGCCGGCTCCTTGGTGCCCTTGGCACCTTGGCGTGCTGAGCACTTTGCGAGGAACAGTCTGACCCCGGCGCGCAGCTCCGCGGGATCCTGGGTACTTCCCGGCCCAGGGCGGGACAGATTTTGGGCGAAGAACACCCCGAAGAAAGATTCTGGGCGGAGAACACCCCGCCCAGCCCGGGAGGGAGCGCGTGGCTTGGCACCGCGGCTAGAGCGAGTCGCGCCGACGGGCGGCGACTGCCACTCGGTGGAGCCAGGAGGCGGCCGATCCTCCCTGTGAACCGTAGGGAAGCGGGTGTGAGTATGACTTCAGTGGCCTATTCGGCCCTCCCCAAAACTGAGGACCTGAGTTCACAGGGGAAACTGTCCCCGCTCCACGTCGCAGAGAAAGAAGTGGCTCTGGAGTGCAACAGACTTGGGTTTACTCGCTGTGTAACCTTGTGCAAGTCATTTAATTTCTCTGCACCTATTTCCTAGCTGGAAAAAAAAAAGCTGTTTATCCACCCTCTCTTGATGGTAGGGAGTAAATGAGTTTACAGAGGTGAGTACGCCTGAGCTAAAAGAGGTGCCTAATAAGCGTTGAGAGTTGAATGTGAGGCCTTTATTGGGTTACTAACGGAGGTAGGTTCTTGATTAGATTTTTGTTTTTGAAGAGTGTTGTGCGTTTGAAAGCAGGTTTCCTCAGCTCTCCTCCAGTCCCATTCATCTACCAGTGGTTATTTGGGTCCTCATGAATAAATTGAATGAATGAATGAGGTATTTTTTCATATCAGGAGCCTTGCCTAAGACTGTTGCTAATGCAAGCCCAGGAAGATTTTTTCAGTGACTTAGACTAGTCTGAGGTTCAGGCCAAGTGTACCCAGCGTCTCTTTTCACGCTAATCCTCCGTGTTTTAGTTGAGCATTGGCAGCTGGTGGCCCTAGCACTGGGAAGGAGATACAGCTGGTATTCACGGGGCCAAAGAGGTTTCAGAACTACCTAAAAGTCCAGGGCCAGCAGGTGGGGAACTGGGACTGGATAGGGAGTGTCCTGGACTTTAACCCTGCAGGCTACTCCTGCCCAAACAGCCATCTGGACTTTGACACCCCAACTCAGGCTATAGATTGGGCAATCATCTTTTCTCCCTTCTTATGGCTAAGAGACCTTGAAAGAGATCTTGCAGGAACCATGCTGAGGCTTTCCAAGTAAATATTCTGCAATTAGCAAACCTGATTCTGCCACTCAAAGTTCGAAAGAAAAGATACTGGCCTAGTTTGTGACATTTTCTGTTGGCTCCTTCTTTCTTAGAATAATTATGTTAAAAGTAACTCGAACACATTCTGCTCATTGTCCTGACTTAAGGCTGTGAAGCTGGCATTCCCCTGGTGTTCTATTTGCTTTTTAATTTTTTCCTGAATTAGGATCCCTCACAATCCTTGGAATCAATGACTTGTTTTCCTGCCTCAAATCTTTGTCCACAGTATTCCAGTTCATCCCCAAGCAGCTTCTGTTCTTTGTGCCTGCTGTCTAAGTACAGTCTTTAGGTACTCCAGACCGGAATAAAATGGTCACTATTAAAAAAGACTGAAACATGGAGTTTCTTCCCCAAAACCTGAATCCAGTTGAGATCATTATTTTGTCTTTTCCAAGTTGTTGGTATTATATTGATTTCCTTTTCTCTCCCACCACTTCTCTCTACTCTCCCTCCCTCTTCCCACAGTCCCCCCTCCCTCCAACGGCAATAATTGTGCTTTAGAAAGCTCTGAAAGGCCTGCTCTGTTTCTGAGCAGGGCCTCCTTTGAAAAGGAGATTACAGTGATTAAAAATAACAAGTTGAGGATCCTCAAGGGGCTTCCCTTATATAGGAGGACAATTCGCAGGACCAGCCTTTCCCAGATCACAATTTCAAGCCAAACAGAAGAAAATCCACTGAAATGTTCAAGAATTGATTGAAAATAAAAGAGGCTCTTTTGTCTTACCAGAGGTCTGTTTATTAGGAAAATAAAGTCAGACTCTGGCTAATGAGAGTGGCTTTTCCTAGATGTTTTTTAAAGGGACATTTCAAGGAACTTGATGGGAAAAGAATGTCCAGTAGAGGTTTCAAAAGCTGGTCCAACTTCAAGCATAATTGAGGGGTTTATCCTAAACTGGGAGGTTTGGAGACCTCCAAAGCTGCATGGCTTTTTCTTTGTCCCACACTGAGACACACACTGACCATAGGGGTAGACACCTCAGCCTGGTGGAAAGCGCACAGGCTTTGATGTTGGGTGGGTTGGTTTCAGGTCCTCCTTGGTCACATATTCACTGTGTGACCTCAGGAAGCCACTTCACCTCTCTGAGCCAATTCTCCATCTGTAAAATGAGGGTGTTTTGATTTTTTCCCAGCATTCCTGTGAGAATTAGAAATAATTCATGTCAAAAGAAATTGTCACACAGTGGTTGCTAAAAAAATATGTTATGAGATGATTATTTTGGAAATAGAAAAATACTTAGCAGCAAAGCCCTGGATAAGATATTGTGTTAAGTTCTTCCTACTCATCTCACTTATTCCTTATAGTACTTTGAGGAAGTTTCTCATCGTTACTGTTTTATGGATGAGAAGACTAAATCTCAGAGAGGTTTATTTCTTACCCATGGTCACACAGCTAATAATCAGCAGAATCAGGATACAATCTCAGGTCTGTCTGACTCCTAAATCTGTGCTCTTAACCAGTCTTATGTGCTGACTCAATGAAATTAGTTGGGAATAGGATGAAATTCACTCAGCTACCCTCAGCCTTATGGATGGTGAGCCTTCCTTTAAGGAAAACAGAACAACAAATCAAGATAGTAACTGACATCTCTCAGGAGAATTACTTTATATTACTACAAAGTAATATAAAGTGATAAATCCTTATTCACATTTGCTGTTTTCTCTTGTTGGCTTCAATGTTGCATTTCCCCATGAACTAGAGGATTAATTTAGAAACATGAAGAACCTTGTCAGTCTTTGGCCAATTCCTTTTGTTTGTGGGGAAACAAAAACAAATTGGATAGGAAAAAAAAAAAAAAACCCAGAAAGAAAAAAAAAGAAAAAACAGATTTGACTGTTGTTTTATTTTTACATACAGATGTTATATGACCATGCCTGTAAAAGTATATGTTTGGAAAGGACATATTTAGGATCTGAGAAATTTACACAGGATGAGGTCTTTTAACTAAACTATGTCCTGGGTGGTGGAGTTTTTAAAAACTTAAGTGCTGCTGATGATATTATAATTAAGCCACCCCTCCTACCTCTCTTCCCTTTTTTGCACCATTCCCTGCTTTTTTTATTATATAACTATTTTTAACCATTACTTAAGTATTTAGTTCAAACTGATAATAAAAATTAGAAAATGCAAACATAGCTAATGCTTAATGGTTGTGGAGATTGTTTATTGCTCTGAGTTTTAGGAAATGAAAGAAATAAAAACTACAAAAAAGCATATCAAAATGGAATTTTTCAAGGTTTAAAACTTGAGTACTTCCCCATACACAGATAAGTTGTTTCATTACAGCTGACTCTTTCAGTTGCATCAAGAAGCTATAATCACTGATACGTTTACCACTATGGGCTGGTATATCAGGAGCTTTTCACTCTCACACTGTCCATTTGCTTGTTATACAGACTGTCACATATATATAGGTCAATTTCAATTTCTGTTGTGAGGTGAGGGGACTCTTACCATGTTATGTTAGTCATAGTACAGGCTAAGCTCATGTTACTAACAGAATCCAAAACACAGTGTTTTAAACAAGAGGTAAATGGGAGATGCAGCATGATGGGAGGCTTTGCTCCATAAGGCCATCCAGGAACCAGGCTCCTTCTGCCTTGTTTCCCTGACATCTTCTTGCACTCTGCTGTGCAGTTGGTGGCTACTTAGCTGTGTGTGGCTATGAAGTACTTGAAATGTGGCTATTCTGAATTGAGATGTGCTGAAGTATAAAATACACAATGACTGCTGAAAATTTAGTATAAAAAGAGTAAACTTCTCATTAATTGTGTATTATTACATATTAAAATTATAATTGTATAAAGTAAAATACACTAGTTAAAACTAATTTTGCCTATTTTCACTTATTTTAATGGATACCTGTTAACAAAATTAATTTCACCCAGCTTGACCTTGTTTCTACTGAACAGCACTGTTTTAAGTTGTTGTTCTCCTCAGCACTGTTACAGCCGAGGAAAACCTCTGCACATCTGTATTCAGTCAGCATGCAGGGGACTAGGGGGAGAGGAAGTAGAGGACATCAGTTTTCTTTTAATAATGTGACCCAGAAACTGCAGCCAGCACTTCTAAACACACTGTTGGCAAAAATTAAGTCATGTGGTCATACCTAGCTGCAAGGGAGGCTGGGAAATACAACATTTAGCTGGGTAGCCACATGCCCAGCTAAAACTTGAAGAATTTATTTTTCAAAAAGATGAAACAGAAAGTAAATTTCTAAGGATCATATTAACAGTCTCTGTCACATATTTTCACGCATAGTCACGTAAAAACACAATATATCTTACTCTCTCCGTGAAAGGTCAGCTAGGTGGGTCAACTTGACAACATATAAACTGATGTTCCTGCTAAGAATCAGCAGAGGTAGCCAGATGCAGTGGCTCACACCTGTAACCTCAACACTTTGGGAGGCTGAGACAGGTGGATTGCTTAACCCTAGGAGTTCAAAATCAGCCTGGACAATATGGCAAAACCCCATCTCTACAAAAAACAAAAATTAGCTGTGAGACACATGAGACATGTGGTGTCTCATGCCTATAGACCCAGCTACTCAGGAGGCTGAGGCAGGAGGATCTCTTGAGCTGGGGAAGTTGAGGCTGCAGTGAGTGAAGATTGTGCCAGTGCACCCAGCCTGGGCGACAAAGTGAGACCCTGTCTCAAAAGAAGGGAAAAAGCAGAGACAGGAGTGCTGGGGTGTGTATGTGCAAGCATGTGTTGTGGCTTCTTTTGTCTCGTTCTCCTTTCTCAATAAAAGAGGAAGCAGCAAAGAATGAAAGGAATGAGGATAAAGTAAATCAAGAAAACAAAGGGGTGGTGTGGGAAGAGAAAAAGAAAAATGAAAACCCACTGGGGTATACATTCAGAATGAAAATGAAAGAAAATGTTTGAGTATGGCAGAGCCCCATTAAGATGGGACTAGAGGGCTAGATACAAGAAGAGCCATGGAAAGCAAAAATCACGTAAGTCAAAATTAATCCTTTGAAATTATACATAAGATATAACCCAGATACCAGCTTCAACCTAGCCTTATCTAAACACCCTACCCCCAGTATTTCTGTAAGTGAGGAATAGAAACGAATTGGCATGTATCAATAAGTCTAGCACTTCTAGTTTCCCTCCAACACTGGAAGAGAGCAATGTTTCCTCAGTGGAGTAGCAGATAAACCCTTGGTTTGCTCTGACATGCAAGTACAAAATCCTCATCATATGATGGAGTGAGGGAGCTGAGAGGCTCATCTCATGCTCACTCAGGCACATGCGTGCATTGAATGGAGTAGCAAGTGGCCCAAGTCATTTAAAGCATTACATTCTCTCTCTTTTCTCCTCCAATAGTGTGCAGTTGTGTTTGATTTTTACCAAAGGCACCTCTCTTGAGCATCTATGGTGTCAGGAAGCTTGCTATATCACATAAAAAGCTTTTTGTGATGCTTGCCAGCTCCTGCTGGTATAAAATGCCCCAGCTTTACAGGATGTTTTGGCAGGGATGGAGTTGGGGTGCAGATAGGACAGGGCAAGGAGTTAAGTGGGACCACTAGAAGTCCTTTGTGAGGTCTATGTAGAGCAGGCTTCTACCTTTCACAGAATATTCATAACTTCCATGAAATGTTCAGGAAAACTTAAGGGACCTACCCACATCTACTGATTTTCTTGAGGCTAGGAGACCCATAGGAAATAACTTGAACCCTCCCTACAGTTGTGGTTGAGATATTTGCAAATATGTCTCATGGACTGGGTGAGAGAAACAGGGAAGAAGAGTTCCAAGAACAAGTCACCATCTGTGGGGCAGGAGTGTGGGCAGGTGGGCAGAGTCACAGCAGGATGTATGAACCAAATGGTGATTCTAGGTGCTACAGGAAGGTCTTTTCTCCTCCTCTTCCTCCTCCTCCTCCTTGTCCTCCCCCCAACTCCTGCCAACACTGTCCTTTGAATTTTCCAAATACACTAAGCTCATTCCCTCCCCAGGGCCTTCATCCTTGCTCTTCATGCCTGGGATGATTGTCCCCAGATCTTTGCATGGCTGACTCCTTGTCTTTTAAGGGAATCTCTTTAAAGAGGCTGCTCTCACTACCAATTTATGTTTCCCATCACTTTCGCCTGATTTTGTTTTCTTCATAGCCTTAAACACTCTCTGAAATTCTCTCGTTTATTATCTGCCTCCTACAGCTAGAATACAAGCTTTATGAGAGCGAAGACTTTGTATTTCTTATTTGCCATTTTATCTTCAATTCCCAGAACAGTGCCTGGGCATAGCAGGCATTAAATCATTATTTGTTGAAAAAAATAAATTATCACTGAAGCCCCAAGAACCCTGGTGTGAGCTCTCTAAGAGAGCTGGATGGAGGAAGGGGAAGGTATTTCTCTCTCAGCCAGAGAGAAAGGTGAGCACCCAAGGGATGGCAGACAGGAAGCAAGGAGCTCCAGGTGGTGGCAGCAGAGAGAAAGGATGCCCAGTGCCACAGGGGCATTGGCCAGAGGCTGAGAGCAGATGGCCTGTGTCCAGAGTGCAGACCACTGGGAGGGAAGAGAGAGCAGTTGCGTCATGGTGGAAGCCGAAACGCTGCTGCTGCGGCGTGAAAAGCAGAGCAACAGCAGGCAAAAGGGCAGAGGCAAGGGGCTGCCAACCTCAGAAACTGGCTCTGAGAAACTGGCTCTGAGTATCTGGAGAAGTAGGCCTGAGGGGATTATTGAGCCATCAAACCTAGACATCAATTATTAAAGTGACTTTCCCTAGAACCAGCACATTGTGAAGTCATTTGTAGTACTTTCCAAACCTAGCTATGCCTTTGGAGAGTGCAAAAACTAAACTAAATTTAGTTTAATTAATTTAATTTAATTTAAAAAAGTTCCTGGGCCCCACGCTAACAAAAGGCTGAATTCCAGGAATCTTATATTCTTCTTTCTTTTTTCACTCTTTTAAAGGAAAATGATGAGACATAAAGAAAAGGTGGCCCTTTTCCTATGAGCATGCTTCCCCATCACCATCTCTCCTAGCCCCAGCCTCCCACACACTTTAGCACCTGGTCACATCATTGCCCTATCCTGTTTCTATGGGACACACTCATTTAGTGACCAGTGGAATATCCTCAAAGCCAACATGACTGCAGCATTTCCTGCTTGGCAGTAGGGTAATGGGGAGAAGAGAACCATGAGCTTTCCTTAGGTGGCCACACTCACAGACTGGCGAAGCTTGAGCCAGGGCTGACTTGCTTGTACTTCTCTGCCACCAAAGTCTGCCTCCCATGTAACTTTCACACATCTGTTCAAGTTTCTGTCCTTTGGAATCAAGGAAAATAAGGTCTCCCCTGGGCCATATGTCAGCCCTTGAGATGTTTGTGAATAAATAGCTGTTATGGCTTCTCTTCTGACTAAAATGCCCCATTTCTTTAACCATTCTTTGTGGGTTGCAGTTGCTTGCTCCCATGTACTTTGTGCCCCAGATGTGGTCTGTTAGGGCCAGGACATGATAAAATGATTATCTCCTTGTCCTGGACATTGTGGTTGTGTGAAGCTTGCCAGGTCTTGTGTTTGCCATTTTGGCAGCTGTGCCGTAATCTGGAATCACACTGAGCTTGCAGCCAACTCAAATTTTGCAATTTTCTGGAAGGCCTGCTTCCCTCTTTAACCTAGATTGGTGAAAATGGTCCTTAAACATAAAATTTGACATGGTTTATCGTTAGATTTAATCCAGCATGTTTGGATCCATCCCTGTAGCTGTCAGCCATTCGTGAATCTGTATTTGGTCCCGAGTGATTTATTCACATAATCTAATTTTGGATTATGCACAACGTTGATAAGAAAGTCTTGTAAATCTTTATCAATGAAGTTGATAAGAATATTGAGCAACTCAGAGTCTAGGATAGAGCCCTCTGACATTCCTTAGAGTCTTTCCCTAAAGCTGATATTTAGCTAAATAGTTTTGAAGTCAACAGATCTGCTGTCATCCCAATGACATTTACATACCAACTGCCACCCCCACCATAAGCCACCTCAGTTTAGTTTTGAATACTGTTTCCTGAGCCTGCTGGTGATTCTTATAGTTTAGGCAGAGTGTTTTCTTTCTTTGCTTGGAAATTAGTCAGGACTCTTTCCACTGCAAGTGATAGGAACAAAGTCAACCTAACTAAAGCAGAAAAGGGAATGCACTGATTCCCGTATTTGCAAAGCCCAGGGGTGACTTGCTTCAGGCATAAATGGATCTAGTGACTCAAATGGGGTCATTCCATCTCTCTCTCTCTCTGTCCCCCGTTCCCTCCTTTGCTCTCTATCTTTTTTGTCCCTCGCTTCCACCTTCTCTGTCTTGCTCCTTCCATCCTCAATCTCTTGGCTGTGTTTTGTCCTCATTTTTTCTTACTACAGATAAACTTTCTCCAAATGACAGGGAGGATAGCTGCCAGCAACCTTCAGTGAAGATCCTCTTAGCTCATCCTGGGACTAAAAGAAAAGCCCCTTTCCTTCTAACTACAAACTGAAACGTCCCAGGGAAGACTGTGATTAGTCCCGTGTGGGTCACATGCCCAGGGCAATGGCATGGAGATAGACTGGATCTGGATCACAGTCACTTTTGTGACTTGATATTTGAGGATGGAGGATGAACTGTGATTGGAAGCCCCAGTGACTATAGGGTCAGAGTAGGGGCAGCAGTGGGGGTCCCCCAGAGCTTCCTGGCCTCATCCACATTCCTAGCTACGTTCTCTTGGCTGACACATCTCTACCTCCCCAGAGGCATCCTTCCCATTATTCCTCCTGCTATCCACATGTTGTTCAGCTCAGGACCCATTCATCCGGCTCTGAGCTGTTCCACGACGAGGTCACACAAGGGGGAAAAGATTAACTTTTATTGAGCTGCTGCAGTGCACTTCATTGCATTATTTCCTTGAATCCTCATGACAAATCCACGAGATGATAATTGTGATCCTTATTTCACAGAGGAGACTGATTTATTTTTTAATATATTTTATTGATTTAGCAAATGTTTTTATATACTTCCTATTACCAATTCATTAATTGTCATGATGACAACAGGAGGTAAATACTATTAAATATTACTGCCGTTTTACAGGTAAGGACATGTAGACAAGGAGAGCTTGAGTAACTTGCCCAAAATTACACATAATAAACAGGGAAATTTGAACCAAGTCTGTTAGCTACGTCTGTTATAAAAAAATGACCCTTACAAATTTAAGTATGCATGATCTTCAGTTTGAGTGGGAGAAACTTCATCTCTGCCTGGGGATGCTGAGAACACTGGCTGAAGAAGGCCATCCAGGGGAACAGCATAATCCAACCCCACCATCCTCACCGGTCACTTTTGGATTCTCAGTCTTGCCTTCCAGTCTTCCAGGCCATCACCAGCAAATCTTTTCTTGCCTGACCCTGGCTAGGTGGCCTGAATTACTGTGCCAAATTTTTAAATAGAAATATATGAGTTGCAGCTCCTCAGAGCTCTGGAAGTTGTGCAGAATAGAAAGGGGAGCACTGTGACTAACTTAATGTCCCAACAGTCTTTATAACTCCGTGTTATAAGTTAAAGCAGAAGCTGACGTGCATTGTGGTTGAGATGTGTAGCAAGACTGGGGCATTTTGGTAACACGTAGCAGGTGGATGGCAGGGGCTGGCCATAGGATGGAGCTGGGACTCAGAGTCTTCTCATTGAGGTTGGAGTTCTATTAATAATTCTGAAACCCAAGAGACAGAGTGTGGAGGAAGATGGAACTGGACAAGATCCAGTGAGGGTAATAGGCATAGAAGATGAATTTAGGTAATAGTTTATTAGAGTTTTTGTTAGAAGGTTGACACACCAAAAGACCCAGAAAGCTATCTGGTAATTAGGTAGGGTAAGTGTACCCAAGGATGGAAAGAACTCTGCCCCGGGTCGGGATTTGAGGCCAGGCTCTAGTGTGAAATATCAGTCTTCATATAAATAAGGCAGGCCTTTGTTACTGATGTGGCTTTTAGGGCAAAGCTGTAATTCAATAATTACACAACCTCCAGCCTGATCTTCCTAAACCGTAAATCTGAATATGAAATTTCCTAGCTCAAGCCCTTCAGTACTGCCTCATCTCCCCGCCCCAGGGTGATATCCACACTTCTTATCAAGGCATTGAAGGCCTTTGATCATCTTCTCCCTGCTTATCTTCCTCACCAAGCCTTTTATCACACCCTTCCTCCCAGAATGCAACTTATGAAATACAGAATCAGTTCTGGTTTCCAGGGCCAAGACTGGCCCATCACGCCTTTCTGCTACATGGGATGCCGTTGATTCCCTTGTTCACTGGATAAACTCCTATTCTTCATTCAACTTACAACACAGATACTACCTCCTCCTTGAAGCCTCTTCGAATTCACCCAGATAGAGGCAGATGTTCTCTCCTCTGCAACCCCAGAACACATTGTTCATACCTCCATAACACACTTTACATGTTATAAAAAATATCTGTTGATATATTTTTTCCCCCAGGTACTAGACTGTGTGCTCCTAGAGAGCAGAGGCCATGTCTTTTTTACTCTCTGTCTCCAGGGCTGTAGCACTGAGCTACTGTAGACCAAATGCTCAGTAAAGATAAAAGGATGAGGGAGGTTGGAGTATTGTTCAAGGTAACCCATGGGAACTTTGGAAAAGGGACCAGAATAGGAATGAGAAAACTATGAATTTAAGACAAATAAAACCTTTTTTTGTTCATTCATTCAACAAGTATATATTGAGCATTTACTGTGTGTAAAGTGGTATGCTAGATACTAAAGATGCAGTGGAGTTCAAGACAGAATTTGTTTCTGCACTCATGGAGAGTACAGGTTATTAGGGGAGACAAGCATTTAATAAATAGTTTCATAAACACATAT
Source organism: Hylobates moloch (assembly GCF_009828535.3). Lineage (NCBI taxonomy): Eukaryota > Metazoa > Chordata > Mammalia > Primates > Hylobatidae > Hylobates > Hylobates moloch. The sequence goes on along the minus strand of NW_026652286.1, from coordinate 33,720,007 downwards.
TGAACTAAAATTGGGTGAGAGGTATTCCAGAAAAGTAAAGAGGTATTGTGTGGGGGTGAAAGGGGCAGGGAGGTCCTCACGGTACACTCTATTTTGAGTGTCATGGGCTGTAGGAAGCCTTGGTTTATTATAAGGACTTACCCAAATCTCCCCATAACCTGAACTTGTAAGAATCGTCCCCAAAGCCAATTCTCTCCATTGCAATCCTCGCAGTGGTCCTTCATTGGCACCTACTAGAGTTTTTCTTTGGAGATTCAATCATTGTTCCTGAGGACCAGCTCTTTGAAACACATTGTTGGGTAATCAGCCTGATGAGCATTATGATCTTTTATCATAATCACAAATTTCATCATAATCTTCATCCCCAATATCACCATCACCACTCACCACCATCACCATCACCATCATAAATACTACCACCATCATTAGCATCATCATCCCTTAAAATTCTTGAACACTTTACATGTTCCAGGCACTGGGATAAATATTTATTTAACTCTACGTTCCTATAAGAAAGGCGATATCATCAACCTCTTTTTAAAAATAAGGAAATAGATTAAGTAATTTACCAGATATCACATAAGTGGTAGCTCTGGGATTCTAATCCTAAATGTTTGCTCTTAATCAGTTCCCCGTATATACTCACAAGATGGCTCTGAATGGAATTCCTTTTTTTTAATCCTTCATAAGCATTTTTCTTTAATTTCTTGGATCTCTTAATAGCCTCTCAGGGGAGGCAATTGGGAGGAGTCATTAGAGAGAAGATTCTATTATTTACTGCCAAGCAGTCATTTTAGGTTATTACTGGGACTCAGAACACACTGCACATTTGTGCCTTTCAAAAGGAAGTTGTATAATGAGGTTCTCTGGAAAGATAGAGTCTCCTCTATTCCTTCAAATTATACTGTGTAATAACATCATCACCAGTGATAATTATGGATTAAAACCCCACACTGAGTTCAGCTTCCAGAGCCTCCATCTCGTGTGTTATATTTAATAGGGTAGTGTACAACCTTAGTTTTCTAGTACCTACAGGAATGCAGTATTATGGGAAGCCGAGTTTATGATTAGCCCTTTAAGCACACTGCACAGATGTACAAAAGTTTGGATATTTATCATTCAGAAACATTGTTTAGGAATCTTTTAATCAAAATATAACTTACATAAGGAAAAGTTTACAAATGATAGAGTGTGGTGAATTATCACATGTTGAATATACTCATGTAACCAGAACCCAGATCAAGAAACAGATCATGACTAGCTCTTCAGCAGCATCCCTTGTGCTGCCTGCATGTTGCACTCCCTCCATTTCCTGTACATGTTACTACTATCCTGACCTCTAACACCATGAATTACTTTGCCTGTTTTTGAGCTTTATGTAAATATATATAAATGTAATCATACCATTTGTATTCTCTTGTGCCTGTCTTCTGTCACTTGAGATTACGTTTGTGAGATTTATCCATGTTGCATGTGGCAGTGTGTGTTCATTTTCCTGACTGTGAGGCATTTGGTTATATGAATATGCCACAATTTATATACCTATTCTAGGGCTGATGGGCATTTAAGTATTTCCACTTGGATGCTACTACAAATAATGTTACTGCTAATATAGGTATCTTTGGTGCACATATATATGCATTTCTGTTGATTTAAGATGGTATTGCTGGGTGATAGGGTAAGAGTATGTTCAGCTTCAGTAAACACTGATGAAGAATTTAGCAGCAAAATTGCTAATTTTCACTTCTATAAACAGTGCGTGAAAGTTCTAGTTAACATCACTGGATATTGTTAATTCTTTTAAATTTAGCCAAACTGTTAGATATTCAGTACTATTTCATTGTAGATTTAATTTTTATTTCCCTATTGACTAATGAGGTTGAGAGCCTTTGCATATGTTTATTGGCCATTGGGCACCTTCTTTTGTGAAGTATTAGTTTGTGCATTTGTCTTTCTTTTTTTTCTTCTGTTGAGTTGTCTGTCTTTTTCTTATTGATCTGAAATAGTTCTTTATATATTTTAGATACAAGTCAGTTTCTGGTTATATGGTTGCAAATATCTTCTTTGACACTGTGACTTGCTTCTTCACTCTTGATAATATCTTTTGATGAGCAAAAGTTTGATATCACCCCATTTATATATCTTCTCCTTTATTGTGAGTGCTTTTTTATGCTCTATGTAAGAAATCTTTCTTACTCCAAGGTCATTCGCATTTCGTTTCATGCTGCCTTCTTAAAACTTTGTTTTGCTTTTCACATTTTGGAGTGTAAAGTGCCTCTAAGAATTGTCCTCACCTAATGCAAGGCAGCTGGACCTTTCATCTTAGGCAGAGTAGGCTCCAGTAACCTGAGGACCAGGGACACAAGAGCCACGGGTGCTGGCCACGGGAAGCAGAAATATATTAGTGCCAGGGTCACATTAAAATGGTAAAAAGGTATTTGAGGAAATCTGGGTGGAATATCCTTACTGTTTGTTACTTTGTCCTCTGTTCCCCTTCCTCCAGAATTGTCTTTAATGGCCTTGAAGACCACCCACCCTCACCCTAGAGAGTCTAAGACTGCTTTTTGGCTGTCTGTCCTTCAGAGATTCCCAACTCTGTCCCCTGATAGCATAACCACCATTTCTTTTCTTGACACTGAACATCACACTTTTCTTACTCTTCTTTGCTTTATTGTGCTTTTCTTCCCCTCATTCCTTTTTTTTTTTTTTTGACAGAGTCACGCTCTGTCGCCCAGGCTAGAGTGCAGTGGTGCAATCTCAGCTCACTGCAACCTCCACCTCCCGGGTTCCAGCAATTCTCCTGCCTCAGCCTCGTGAGTAGCTGGGATTACAGGCATGTGCCACCACGCACGGCTAATTTTTTGTACTTTTAGTAGAAATGGGGTTTCACCATGTTGGCCAGGCTGGTCTTGAATTCCTGGCCTCAAGTGATCCACCCACCTCAGCCTCCAAGAGTGCTGGGATTACAGGCATGAGCTGCCGCGCCCAGCCCCTTCTTCCTTTTTTTCTATCTGATCTTTTATAGACATCAGTAGCTCCTTTACTTTTGTGGGATGAACCGGCCAATCACAGCATGTCATTCACCTTCTTTATGTCTTAGAGTTCTTTGCTGTGTCATTCTGTTGGTGGCTCAAGGGCAGCTGCTACATTATCCAAGATAGTGGTTTTATTTGCTGGAGTTTTAGGGCACTTCATTTTCAAGGCTAAAACTAGTTTAAGGAATTTGGAAGACTAAATGCTCCTCTTCAACAGGAGGCTGCATATCATATTCACAAATATTATATGTCAAATGAATTGATTTTTTAAAGTTTAAAAACTTAATAATCAGTCAATATTTGTGGAAGATCCATAACATGATGCATATATTCGATTTGTGAAGCCATGGGTATAGTGTTAAACTGGGGAGAGTGGGCCTTCAATTCTGACCCTAAGTTGCCCACTGGATGATTTTATGATCTTAGGTGTGTCTGTTGACCTTTCTATGTTTTACTTTCCTATCCGTGAAATTGGAGGGCTGAATTAGAAGATACTTGAGATCCCTTGAAGTTCTAATAGTCTATAACTCCATATCTAATGTCCAGAATCTTAGCACTTTTATGCAGGCAGTAAAGTAATTTAAATCCCAATTTACATCAATTTAAAGAAACTTTAATTGAACATCTATTAGATGCCAGGCTCTGTGCTAGGTTCTGGGGATAAAAAGAGAATGAAAACCCAGCCCCTCTCCTGTATTAGCACAGTCCAGTGGAGAAGGTGAATCAACAAAGAATTGCAATTCAGTGCAAAAAAATACTGCAATTAAAGATTTCCATCTCGGGAGACTGGGAGTCCAATGGGAGGGAGGACCACCATTGCCTTGTTGAGAAGGCCCTTGAGCTAGATTTTGTTTTTGTTTTTGTTTTTTGAAATGGAGTCTCACTCTGTCACCCAGGCTGGAGTGCAATGGCGCAATCGTGGCTCACTGCAAGCTCCACCTCCCGGGTTCACACCATTCTCCTGTCTCAGCCTCCCAAGTAGCTGGGACTACAGGTGCCCGCCACATCGCCCAGCTAATTTTTTGTATTTTGAGTAGAGACGGGGTTTCACTGTGTTAGCCAGGATGGTCTCCAACTCCTGACCTTGTGATCCACCAGCCTCAGCCTCCCAAAGTGCTGGGATTACAGGTGTGAGCCACCGTGCCCGGCCAAGCTAGATTTTAATGGAAAAATCATTTCCTGGGTAGATGTAGGAAGGAAGAGTATAACAGACTTACAATTCCAGCTGCTGTAACAGGTGGCCCTCCACAACATAAGTTTATTTCCAGCTCATGCAAAGTACAGTATGGATGTTTCTGGTCAGTAGGTGATTTTCTGTGGGATTGTTTAAAATCCCCAGTTTTCTTCCCTCTTGTGGTTCCATGGCCCTCCTCCTGGGACATCAGAGTCTTCTGCTGGACCCTGCATTAAGCAGGCAAAGGCAGGAGAGTGAGAGTGCAGGGTCATGTGGAAAGCTTGTACAGGTCAGGCTTGGAAGTAGAATATAGCAGTACTTCCTTATCCGAGGTTTTGCTTTCTGTGGTTTCAGTTACCTGCAGTAAACTGTGGCCCAAAAGTATTAACTGGAAAATTCTAAAAATAAACAATTCATAAGTTTTAAATTGCATGCTGTTTTGAGTATTGTTATAATGATTGTGTCTTATTAGTTATTGTTGATTTCCTACTGTGCCTAATTTATAAATTAAACTTTATCATATGTATGTATGTATGTATGTAAAGGAAAACCATAGTAAGCATAGGGTTTGGTACTATCCATGATTTCAGGCATCCACTTGGGGTCTTGGCATGTGTCTTGGCCTTATCTGCAGGGGGCTACTGTATATCATGTCTGTCCATGACTTCCACTGGCAGAACTTGGTTATAAAGCTGACTTAACTGCAAAGGAGGGTGGGAAATGCAGTGTAGCTGTTTCCACAAGAAAAATGAAATATGTTTTGAAGAACACACAGCCTCTGCCACAAAGGTCATCCTACAGGATTTTGGGATTTTGTGCTGTGAAGAACTAGTTTTCTCTTGGGCCAATCTAATGGAAGTGTAATGTTAGACAATTGTCAAGATTGAGTTTCTGACCAGGGACTATCTTTATCAAATTGTGGTTATTGGGAGAGAGCTCACCACATCCCTGGTTGGTTCAAGAATCCCCAAGTAAGATAGCAGCTCACATATTTAACAGGTTCTGAAATGCAAGAGGGAGCTGGGTGAAGAGGGTAAGAGTTCTCACCTCAATGGATGAAGGCCTCCCCACTGTGCATGGCCTCTGTAACTCACAGGTCTGGGATATTGATGGAGAACTCAGGTCTATCCCATTTGACAAATGACAATAATTGATTCTTATACTTAAAACCTGCTTTCTTCTCTCTCTGCAGTAACACTTTCAGCTGCTCCTCCCTCCTACTTCAGAGGATTCACATTAATTGCCCTCAAAGAGAACAGAGAGGGTGATAAGGAAGAAGACCATGCTGGGACCTTCCAGGTAAGACCCTGCCTGGGCTTATTCAGTGGCTCTCCCTGCCCTGGGAGGTAGAGGCTGGAGAGGTACAAGTGTCTCAGGTGGCTTCCCATGCAGTCCCTTGACCATTGGCCAGCTGGGCCAGTTCCATTTGAAAGGGTCATCACGGAGCAAGCAGCAAATGCCGCACGCCTATCTGAGCAAGGTTGGCCACTAGGCAGGCCTTGCTTTGTCTCAGCAGATCACGGGGCTCTTCTCTGGGCCCACAGTGTCCTTCAGCAGCCAAGCGTGGGGAGATCACTTGGAGCCCTGGCTAGGCCTGGCTGTTTTGCCTGCACAGGCATTTCGTGATTGACTGGTTAATTCTCAAGTGTAAACGGAACAAGAGCTCAGGACCGCCAGGCTGGAGGGAGTTCAAAGCACAGGAGAAGGACTATTAAGGGAATGTAGAGATTGATTTATGAGGGAAGATTAAAAGAATTAAACATGCTTTACTTGGCCAAATGAACAGGGCCGAGTTTAAGAGGTGGTAATGGTGTTTAAATGTCAGTCCTCACAGAACAACCTCCTCAAGGGGACGCTTCGTTTGACTTTGCATGAAAGGGCACACTAAGACAAAAGTGGGTCAAGAAAAGAAAGGGAATCGCACAGACAAGGACCCCGACAGTGAGTCATATTTCACTGTGGAAAATTCTTCCAAGGGAAGTGGTAGGAACGTCATCCCCTTTCAGAGGTTTAGAAAAGAGCCGGCAAGTTGTCAGAACACATCCCAGAAGGACTGGAGTGATCCTAAGAGGAGGCCTGGCCAAATTTGCTGTAATTACTTCTCATCTCAGATGTCCATTGTTCTGGAATTCATTTTTATCTGGCATTTGCAAACTAAGAAGAAAAAAACTCAGGAAGAATACTTATACCCATAGCTGGCTGCTGGAGACTCTGGTACAATTTGTGGGCTCTGTGGAGGACCCTGACCCAAATACCTCCCTTATCCAAAGGCATCTTTTAATCCTTGTGGCCAGGTTGTAATTTTTAATCCTGTGATTTAAATTATTTTTCTGCTCTCTGGGATTCTAGGTTTTGGGCCTGGTGAGACTTAATTCCACGCTCACTATAATGTCCTTCTATGGCAAAGAACCGCTTGGCACGTATCTGAAAGGGTGACCCAATAATAATACTAGCAACAGCCAATATTTGTTGGGTACATACCATATGCCAGACACTATGCTAAGTGCTTTACTTTATCTTAGTTTATCCTGTCTTTCTTTAGTTTATCTTTGTTTAATTCTCAAAACAACCCTAGTACGTAGGAACTATTATCCCCATTTTTGGACCAGGAAATTGAAACTAGAGAGATTAAATAACTTGCCTAAGCTTGTTTAGTGCTTGTTTAAGTCCATTTTGTGTTTCCTATAACAAAACACCTGACACTAGATAATTTATAAACAATAGAAGTTTATTTCACTTACTTGACATGAGACTGGGAAGTCTTATATCAAGGTACCTGCATCTTATGAGGGCCTTCTTGCTGCATTATCCCATGGGGAAAGGCAGAAGGGTAAGAGAAGGTGAGAGCAAGAGGGGACCAAACTCACCTTTATAACAAATCCACTCTCAAGATAACTAATCTACTCCGATGATAACCACAATCCATTCACAAAGGTAGAGCTGTCACGACTTCATCACCTCTTGTTAGGCCCTACCTCTCAACACTGTTGCATTGGGGATTAAGTTTCCAGCACATAAACTTTAGGGGACACATTGAAACCATAGCAGCACTGTTCTGGCTAAATTCAGTAAGTTGATAGTCTTCTCTGACTCACAGTTGTTTCTGCTTAGCTTAATCCTTGTTCTTGCAACTGATTGGTGAATACAGGGCCCTGCTCATAGTGGGCAGTGCATAAATATTTGCTGAATGAGTGGATGAACATTTGACTCTTTCTGCTAGTGTCCATACCTCAGTCCTATTTGGGACTGTTGTTGAACTCCTATCTCTGTATGCATCCTCCCTTCTTCCTCCTCTTGGAGCTTCAGATATCCTCTCTTGTTACACAGCAGTAGTTCTCAGAATGCAGTCTCAGGACCAGCAGCATCAGTGACACCTGGGAACTTGTTAGAAATGCAAAATCTCAAGCCCATCCAGACTTACTGAATCAGAAACTCTGAGGGTGGGGCCCTCACAACCTGTGTTTTAACAAGCCTTCAGGGTGAATCTGATGCATGCTCAGATTTGGGACCCATTATTCTAATGAGACATAGACCAGCCCATCTAACGGGATGTCCTCCATCATCACGTCAGCACATCTGTCTGTTCCTATCTATTCTCTCATTGTTTCCACCAGCCCTAGAGGGATCAAAGTGGGATAAGAATATGAAAATGCCTAGCATATGATAACGACAATAGCTAATACTTAAATAGTGCTTGTGTGCCAGATACTGTTCTGAGTGGTTTACATTTGTTAACTGAGTTTATCTTCAGAGTGACATGATGAGGTAAGCATTATTATCCTATTTTCCACAGAAGAGAAACTTGTGGCAAAGAACAACTAAGCAACTTTCCTAAGATGCCCAGTTCTAAGTGATAAAGCTGGGGTTCAGACCCCAGCAGTCTGTCTCTGCGTACCTGCCTGTGACGACTGTGTATGCCATCTCTCAGTATATACCTGTTAAATGAAAAAATAAGGGCCCACTGTGACTTTTATGACAGTCTCTGTGCCAGGTGCTTTATATGCATTAGCTTTTTTTTCTCCTTAATTCTTGTAGCAACCTTGTGTGATCAGTATTGTTATCTTCATTTTTCCGATGATGAAACTGAGTCCCCAAGGAGTTCAGTAAGTTGACCAAGACAGTCCAGCATCTCAAGGGTCCAAACACTGTGCCAGTTTCTTATTTCTCAAACATTATCTCCTAACCCCTGCCCTGCCCTACCCTTGTGCCATCAAAATGCATGCTCCACTGGGGTTCCAATTGTCTCAGAGATTTGGAGGAAGGAATCATAGCCCATGCCCCTCATCTTACTTCACCTGCTCCTATGATATCTGGCCCCCATGTTGTCCCTTCCAAATCTATCATGAAAGTATTTTCTCTCTGTACCAAAGTTGTTATCTTTGGAGTCATTGATTTATTCAGCAGCATTTGTTGAGTGCCTGCTGGGCACTAGGCACTGAGTTAGGCACTGGGGATAGGGTGGTGAGGAAAACCGAGATAGTCCTCATGAAGCCTAAGGAGTCCTCCTTGTCATCATCCCATAAACTGACCTCTGTTGCTGAAAGTCAAGAAGTCATCCATTGAAACATAAGCAAACAATCAGAAAGGACAAATGCCATTGTAATTAAATATATATATAGTGATTTAACAAATACATAAAGACTTTTGTTTAACACCTTCATTTCAAATATGATGACTTTGAGGGCTTAACAACCACAAAATTCTAATATTCATTGATACATAATATTTAACATATTTGTTGGATACATGTGATATTGTTATCTATATAGAATGTGTAATGATCAAGTCAAATATTTGAGGTATCTCATCACTTTGAATATTTATCATTTCTATGTGTTAGGAACAATTCAAATACTCTCTTCTTGCTACTTTGAAATACACAATACATTGTTGTTAACTATAGTCACTCTGAATATTCTTTTTTTTTTTTTAAGTTCTGGGGTACATGTGCAGAACTTGTAGTTTTGCTACATAGGTATACATGTGCCATGGTGGTGTGCTGCACTCATAAACCCGTCACCTACATTAGGTATTTCTCCTAATGTTATCTCTCCCCTAGCCCCCAACCCCCCAACAGACCCTGGTGTGTGATGTTCCCCTCCTTATGTCCATGTGTTCTCATTGTTCAACTCCCATTTATGAGTGCAAACATGCGGTGTTTGGTTTTCTGTTCTTGTGATAGTTTGCTGAGAATGATGGTTTCCAGCTTCATCCATGTCCGTGGAAAGGACATGAACTCATCCTTTTTTATGGCTGCATAATATTCCATGGTGTATATGTGCCACATTTTCTTTATCCAGTCTATTATTGATGGACATTTGGGTTGGTTCCAAGTCTTTGCTATTGTGAATAGTGCCGCAGTAAATATACGTTTGTGTGTGTCCTTATAGTAGAATGATTTATAATCCTTTGGATGTATACCCAGTAATGGATGGCTGGGTCAAATGGTATTTCTAGATCTAGATCCTGGAGGAATCGCCACACTGTCTTCCACAATGGTTGAACTAATTTACACTTCCACCGACAGTGTAAAAGCGTTCCTATTTCTCTGCATCCTCTGCAGCATCTGTTGTTTCCTGACTTTTTAATGATCACCATTCTAACTGGTGTGAGATGGTATCTTATTGTGGTTTTGATTTGCATTTCTCTAATGACCAGTGATGATAAGCATTTTTTTCGTATGTCTGTTGGCTGCATAAATGTCTTCTTTTGAGAAGTGTCTGTTCATATCCTTTGCCCACTTTTTGATGGGGTTGTTTGTTTTCTTTCTTGTAAACAAGTTCTTCATAGATTCTGGATATAAGCCCTTTGTCAGATGGATAGATTGCAAAAATTTTCTCACATTCTGTAGGTTGCCTGTCCACTCTGATGGTAGTTTCTTTTGCTGTGCAGGAGCTCTTTATTTTAATTAGATCCCATTTGTCAATTTTGGCTTTTGTTACCATTGCTTTTGGTGTTTTAGACATGAAGTCTTTGCCCATGCCTATGTCCTGAATGGTATTGCTCAGGTTTTCTTCTAGGATTTTTATGGTCCTAGGTCTTACATTTAAGTTTCTGATCCATCTTGAGCTGATTTTTGTATAAGGTGTAAGGAAGAGATCCAGTTTCAGTTTTCTGCATATGGCTAGCCATTTTTCCCAACAACATTTATTAAATAGGGAATCTTTTCCCCATTGCTTATTTGTGTCAGGTTTGTCAAAGATTAGATGGTTGTAGATGTGTGGTATTATTTCTGAAGCCTCTGTTCTGTTCCATTGGTCTATATATCTGCTTTGGTACCAGTATCATGCTGTTTTGGTTACTGTAGCCTTGTAGTATAATCTGAAGTCAGGTAGCATGATGCCTCCAGCTTTGGTCTTCTTGCCCAGGATTGTCTTGGCTGTTGCAGGCTCTTTTTTGGCTCCGTATGAAGTTTAAAGTAGTTTTTTCCAATTCTGTGAGCAAAGTCAGTGGTAGCTTGATGGGGATAGCATTGAATCCATAAATTACTTTGGGCAGTATGGCCATTTTCATGATATTGATTCTTCCTATCCATGAGCATGGAATGTTTTTCCATTTGTTTGTGTCCTCTCTTTTGTCCTTGAGCAGTGGTTTGTAGTTCTCCTTGAAGAGGTCCTTCACATCCCTTGTAAGTTGTATTCCTAGGCATTTTATTCTTTTTTTTCTTTTATTATTATTATTATTATTATTATTATACTTTAAGTTTTAGGGTACATGTGCATAATGTGCAGGTTTGTTACATATGTATCCATGTGCCATGTTGGTGTGCTGCACCCATTAACTCGTCATTCAGCATTAGGTATATCTCCTAATGCTGTCCCTCCCCCCTCCCCCCACCCCACAACAGTCCCCGGAGTGTGATGTTCCCCTTCCTGTGTCCATGTGTTCTCATTGTTCAATTCCCACCTATGAGTGAGAACATGCGGTGTTTGGTTTTTTGTCCTTGCGATAGTTTACTGAGAATGATGTTTTCCAGTTTCATCCATGTCCCTACAAAGGACATGAACTCATCATTTTTTATGGCTGCATAGTATTCCATGGTGTATATGTGCCACATTTTCTTAATCCAGTCTATCGTTGTTGGACATTTGGGTTGGTTCCAAGTCTTTGCTATTGTGAATAGTGCCGCAATAAACATACGTGTGCATGTGTCTTTGTAGCAGCATGATTTATAGTCCTTTGGGTATATACCCAGTAATGGGAAGGCTGGGTCAAATGGTATTTCTAGTTCTAGATCCCTGAGGAATCGCCACACTGTCTTCCACAATGGTTGAACTGGTTTACAGTCCCACCAACAGTGTAAAAATGTTCCTATTTCTCCGCATCCTCTCCAGCACCTTTTGTTTCCTGACTTTTTAGTGATGGCCATTCTAACTGGTGTGAGATGGTATCTCATTGTGGTTTTGATTTGCATTTCTCTGATGGCCAGTGATGATGAGCATTTTTTCATGTGTTTTTTGGCTGCATAAATGTCTGCTTTTGAGAAGTGTCTGTTCATGTCCTTTGCCCACTTTGTGATGGGGTTGTTTGTTTTTTTCTTGTCAATTTGTTTGAGTTCATTTTAGATTTTGGATATTAGCCCTTTGTCAGATGAGTAGGTTGCAAAAATTTTCTCCCATTCTATAGGTTGCCTGTTCACCCTGATGATAGTTTCTTTTGCTGTGCAGAAGCTCTTTAGTTTAATTAGATCCCATTTGTCAATTTTGGCTTTTGTTGCCATTGCTTTTGGTGTTTTAGACATGAAGTCCTTGCCCAGGCCTATGTCCTGAATGGTATTGCCTAGGTTTTCTTCTAGGGTTTTTATGGTTTTAGGTCTAACATGTAAGTCTTTAATCCGTCTTGAATTAATTTTTGTATAAGGTGTACGGAAGGGATCCAGTTTCAGCTTTCTACATATGGCTAGCCAGTTTTCCCAGCACCATTTATTAAATGGGGAATCCTTTTCCCATTGCTTGTTCTTGTCAGGTTTGTCAAAGATCAGATAGTTGTAGATATGTGGCATTATTTCTGAGGGCTCTGTTCTGTTCCATTGATCTATGTCTCTATTGTGGTACCAGTACCATGCTGTTTTGGTTACTGTAGCCTTGTAGTATAGTTTGAAGTCAGGTAGCATGATGCCTCCAGCTTTGTTCTTTTGGCTTAGGATTGACTTGGCAATGCGGGTTCTTTTCTGATTCCATATGAACTTGAAAGTAGTTTTTTCCAATTCTGTGAAGAAAGTCATTGGTAGCTTGATGGAGATGGCATTGAATCTATAGATTGCCTTGGGCAGTATGGCCATTTTCATGATATTGATTCTTCCAACCCATGAGCATGGAATGTTCTTCCATTTGTTTGTATCCTCTTTTATTTCATTGAGCAGTGGTTTGTAATTCTCCTTGAAGAGGTCCTTCACATCCCTTGTAAGTTGGATTCCTAGGTATTTTATTCTCTTTGAAGCAATTGTGAATGGGAGTTCACTGATGATTTGGCTCTCTGTTTGTCTGTGATTGGTGTACAAGAATGCTTGTGGTTTTTGTACATTGATTTTGTATCCTGAGACTTTGCTGAAGTTGCTTATCAGCTTAAGGAGATTTTGGGCTGAGACAGTGGGGTTTTCTAGATATACAATCATATCATCTGCAAACAGGGACAATTTGACTTCCTCTTTTCCTAACTGAATGCCCTTTATTTCCTTCTCCTGCCTGATAGCCCTGGCCAGAACTTCCAGCACTATGTTGACTAGGAGTGGTGAGAGAGGGCATCCCTCTCTTATGCCAGTTTTCAAAGTGAATGCTTCCAGTTTTTGCCCATTCGGTATGATATTGGTTGTGGGTTTATCATAGATAGCTCTTATGATTTTGAGATACGTCCCATCAATACCTAATTTATTGAGAGTTTTTAGCGTGAAGGGTTGTTGAATTTTGTCAAAGGCCTTTCCTGCATCTATTGAGATAATTATGTGGTTTTTGTCTTTGGTTCTGTTTATATGCTGGATTACATTTATTGATTTGTGTATGTTGAACCAGCCTTGCATCCCAGGGATGAAGCCCACTTGATCATGGTGGATGAGCTTTTTGATGTGCTGCTGGATTTGGTTTGCCAGCATTTTATTGAGGATTTTCACATCGATGTTCATCAGAGATATTGGCCTGAAATTTTCTTTTTTTGTTGTGTCTCTGTCAGGTTTTGGTATCAGGATGATGCTGGCCTCATAAAATGAATTAGGGAGGATTCCTTCTTTTTCTATTGTTGAGAATAATTTCAGAAGGAATGGTACCAGCTCCTCTTTGTACCTCTGGTAGAATTCAGCTGTGAATCGGTCTGGTCCTGAACGTGTTTTGGTTAGTAGGCTATTAATTACTGCTTCAATTTCAGAACTTGTTATTGGTTTATTCAGGGATTCAGCTTCTTCCTGGTTTAGACTTGGGAGGGTTTATGTGTCCAGGAATTTATCCATTTCTTCTAGATTTTCTGGCTTATTTGCATAGAGGTGTTTATAGTATTCTCTGATGGTAGTTTGTATTTCTGTGGGATTAGTAGAGATATCCCCTGTATCATTTTTTATTGCATCTATTGATTCTACTCTCTTTTCTTTATTAGTCTGGCTAGCAGTCTATCTATTTTGTTGATCTTTTCAAAAAACCAGCTTCTGGATTCATTGATTTTTTTTTGAAGGGTTTTTCATGTCTCTGTCTCCTTCAGTTCTGCTTTGATCTTAGTTATTTCTTGTCTTCTGCTAGCTTTTGAATTTGTTTGCTGTTGCTTCTCTAGTTCTTTTAATTTTGGTGTTAGGGTGTCAATTTTAGATCTTCTTGCTTTCTCTTGTGGGCATTTAATAATATAAATTTCCCTCTTCACGCTGCTTTAAATGTGTCCCAGTGATTCTGGTACGTTGTGTCTTCATTCTCATTGGTTTCAAAGAACATCTTTATTTCTGCCTTAATTTTGTTATTTACCCAGTAGTCATTTAGGAGCAGGTTGTTCAGTTTCCATGTAGTTGTGCAGTTTTGAGTGAGTTTCTTAATCCTGAATTCTAGTTTGATTGCACTGTGGTCTGAGAGACAGTTTGTTATGATTTCTGTTATTTTGCATTTGCTGAGGAGTGTTTTACTTCCAATTATATGGTCAATTTTAGAGTAAGCGTGACAAGGTGCTGAGAAAAATGTATATTCTGCTGATTTGGGGTGGAGAGTTCTGTATATGTCTATTAGGTCTGCTTGGTTCAGAGCTGAGTTCAAGTCCTGAATATCCTTGTTAATTTTCTATCTCATTGATCTGTCTAATATTGACAGTGGGGTGTTAAAGTCTCCCACTATTACTGTGTGGGAGTCTACTTCTCTTTGTAGGTCTCTAAGAACTTGCTTTATGAATCTGGGTGCTCCTGTATTGGGTGCATATATATTTAGGATAGTTCGCTCTTCTTGCTGCATTGATCCCTTTACCATTCTGTAATGCCCTTCTTTGTCTCTTTTGATCTTTGTTGGTTTAAAGTCTGTTTTATCAGAAATTAGGATGGCAATTCCCGCTTTTTTTTTTTTTTTTTTTTTTTTTTGCTTTCCATTTGTTTGGTAAATATTCCTCCATCTCTTTATTTTGAGCCTATGTGTGTCTTAGCGTGTGAGATGGGTCTCCTGAATATAGCACACTGATGGGTCTTGACCCTTTATCCAATTTGTCTGTCTGTGTCTTTTAACTGGGGCATTTAGCCCATTTACATTTAAGGTTAATATTGTTATGTGTGAATTTGATCCTGTCATTATGATGCTAGCTGGTTGTTTTGCCTGTTCGTTGATGCAGTTTCTTCATAGTGTCTATGTTCTTTACCATTTTGTATATTTTTCCAGTGACTGGTACCAGTTGTTCCTTTCCATGTTTAGTGCTTCCTTCAGGAGCTCTTGTAAGGCAGGCCTGGTGGTGACAAAATCTCTCAGCATTTGCTTGTCTGTAAAGGATTTTATTTCTCCTTCTCTTATGAAGCTTACTTTGGCTGGATATGAAATTCTGGGTTGAAAATTCTTTTCTTTAAGAATGTTGAATATTGGCCCCCACTCTCTTCTGGCTTGTAGGGTTTCTGCAGAGAGAACTACTATTAGTCTGATGGGCTTCTCTTTGTGGGTAACCTGATCTTTCTCTCTCTCTGCCCTTAACATTTTTTCCTTCATTTTAACCTTGGTGAATCTGCTTGGGGTTGCTCTTCTCGAGGAGTATCTTTGTGGTGTTCTCTGTATTTCCTGAATTTGAATGTTGGCCTGTCTTGCTAGGTTGGGAAAGTTCTCCTGGATAATATCCTGCAGAGTGTTTTCCAACTTGGTTCCATTCTCCTTGTCACTTTCAGGTACACCAATCAAACATAGATTTGGTCTTTTCACATAGTCCGATATTTCTTGGAGGCTTTGTTCATTCCTTTTTATTCTTTTTTCTCTAATCTTGTCTGCTCTCTTTATTTCATTAAGTTGCTCTTTAATCACGGATATCCTTTCTTCCACTTGATCGATTTGGCTATTGAAACTTGTGAATGCTTTAGGAAGTTCTTGTGCTATGTTTTTCAGCTCCATCAGATCATTTATGTTCTTCTCTACACTGGTTATTCTAGTCAGCAATTATTCGTCTAACCTTTTTTCAAGGTTCTTAGCTCCCTTGCATTGGGTTAGAACATGCTCCTTTAGCTCGGAGGAGTTTATTATTACCCACCTTCTGAAGCCTACTTCTGTCAATTCATCAAACTCATTCTCTGTCCAGTTTTGTTCCCTTGCTGGCGAGGAGTTGCGACCCTTTTTTGGAGAAGCAGCATTCTGGTTTTTGGAATTTTCAAACTTTTCTTGCTGGTTTATCCCCATCTTTGTGTATTTATCTACCTTTGGTCTTTGATGTTGGTGACCTTCAGATGGGGTCTTTGAGTGGACGTGCTATTCCTTTCTGTTTGTTTGTTTTCCTTCTGACAGTCAGGCCCCTCTGCCACCAGTCTGCTAGAGACTGCTGGAGGTCCACTCCCAACCCTCTTTGCCTGGATATCACCAGTGGAGACTGCAGAACACAAAGATTGCTGCCTGATCTTTCCTCTGGAAGCTTCATCCTAGAGGGGCACCTGCCAGATGCCAGCTAGAGCTCTCCTGTGTGAGATATCTGTCAGCCCCTACTGGGAGATATCTCCCAGTCAGAATACACGGGGGTCAGGGACCCACTTGAGGAGGCAGTCTGACCCTTAGCAGAGCTTGAACGCTGTGCTGGGAGGTCCACTGCTCTCTTCAGAGCCATCAGGCAGGGCCGTTTAAGTCTGCTGAAGCTGCGCCCATGGCTACCCCTTTCCCCAGGTGCTCTGTCCCAGGGAGATGGGGTTTTTATCTATAGGTCCCTGCCTGGGGCTGCTGCCTGTTTTTCAGAGATGTCCTGCCCAGAGAAGACAAATCTGGCAGTCTGGCCACAGCAGCCTTGCTGAGCTGCAGTGGGCCCCACCCAGTTCGAACTTCCCAGTGGCTTTGTTTACACTGTGACCATAAAACTGCCTACTCAAGCCTCAGCAATGGCGGACGCCCCTCCCTCCACCAAGCTCAAGCGTCCCAGGTCCATCTCAGACTGCTGCTGTGCTGGCAGCGAGAATTTCAAGCCAGTGGATCTTAGTTTGCTGGGCTCCATGGGGGTGGGACCTGCCGAGCCAGACCACTTGGCTCCCTGGCTTCAGCACCCCTTTCCGGGGAGTGAACGGTTCTGTCTCGCTGCTATTCCAGGCACCACTGGGGTATGGAAGAAAAGAACTCTTGCAGCTAGTTCAGCATCTGCCCAAATGGCCACCCAGTTTTGTGCTTGAAACCCAGGGCCCTGGTTGGGTAGGCACCAGAGGAAATCTCCTGGTTTGCGGGTTGTGAAAACCATGGGACAAGTGCAGTGTCTGTGCCGGAGTTCCTCAGGCTCAGTCCCTCACGGCTCCCCTTGTGTAGGGGAAAAAATTCCCTGATCCCTTGCTCTTCCTAGGTGAGGTGATGCTCCATCCTGCTTCGGCTTGCCCTCTGTGGGCTGCACCCACTGTCCAGCCAGTCCCAGTGAGATGAACCGGGTACCTCAGTTGGAAATGCAGAAATCACCTGCCTTCTGTATCGATCTCACTGGGAGCAGTAGACCCGAGCTGTTCCTATTCAGCCATCTTGCCAGCCTCCCCTAAATATTCTTTAAATTTGGCTAAAGATTACATTTGTGGCTCTAAAAGTGACTTTGAGAGAGGGTTACTTTGCTTCTTTATGAGTGAATCCTTATACAGAGAACACAGACTCATGAATACAAACACAACAAAAGCAAATTTTAATGCTGCCTTGCACCTCCTTAGACTTAGTGGCGAGGGAATGGGCTTCCTAGTACCAGGGAGAGTAAGAATTACAGCTCTCACCTCTCCAAAGAAGGCCGAGAAGAAGGGGGTGGGGCTACCTGCTCTGGCCCCAACAGCGGGTTCCAGCACAGCAGCATTGGCACACACTAGATATCAGAAAACACAGAGACTCTCTTTGATGAGATAGCTGACTCGGTGAAAGTGGCAAGGAACTCAGGGACTCAATTGCCTGTACAAAAGTAACCTACCAATCCTTAAAAATTGTATTACCAAAAACTGCTCCCTGGAATGCTGTGGCCCAGCCAGCTGCCCAGCTCACTCTCTTGTCTCCTTCAGGTCTCTGATCAGCGGTCCCTTTCCAGGGAGGCCTGCCCTGATCGTCCTATCAGGCACTTCATTCCTCCTCCCATCCCTGAGCTAGACTCTTTCTCTCTCTCCCCAACTTAGTGTTTTTCCATTGCATTTATTGCCACCTGGCATGCTATTTTACTTATTAACTTGTGTGTTATCTGTCACCTTCCACTGAACTATAAGCTCTACAGGGCAGGATTTTAATCTGTCTCCCTTCAGAGTATCCCTGACAGCAACTATGAACAGGACAGAGTAGGCACATGAATATTTAGGGACAGAATTTTAAGCACAGTATTTGCACTAAAATTTAAGCTGCTGATTTATAATACTATTCATTGCCTTGTTTTATTTTTAATTTAAGTCCTTCAGGCATCAACTAGTTTAGGTAACACTGCCAATCAAAGGAAAAAAGTCTCGAAACAAAAGGATATTTGTCTGAGAAGAGCAGATCAACACCATACAAACAAGTATCTTTTAATAGTCTTTTATATTCATAATCACCTGTTTTTAAACTATTTTTGTGATCTCTACATTAACAATAAATATTTAGTGGCATTTAATGGGTTCTGAGCCATGTTAGAACCTAAAAGGGCTTTTGACACACTTTTCTAAAAATAAAATGCTATTGCAACTTGTTCTCAGGAATTCTCTTTGAGTTCATAGGAAAACCTGCTCTCATTACACTAACCTAAGCTTAATCAGGCCCCTTATAAGATGTCAGGATTTTTAAAACTGCCATTCACTATTATAAGTAATGGAGTAGAAACAGTTTCTTGCATGAAATTTTTTCTCATTTGGTATTTTTCACTAGGGCAGGTTCCTAGAAGTATAATCACAAATGCAAAGGATATAGACATTTTTTATGGTTCTGATATGTACTGCCAAGATGATCCCCCAATCCCCCCCGACACACACAAAAAAAACCCTGCACTCAACAAAATGGAATATGGACATTCCATCATGGAAGTCATGGCCACTGATGTTAAGGGAAACAGACATATGAAATCAGGACTGGGAGTCACAAGATTTGAGCAGGTTAAATTGATAGATCAAATCTAGCAAGATGAAAGCTAACGGAGGAAGAGAGAAACACAAAACCACCTACTTGGATCCAAATAACCAATTGCACGAGTACAAGATGAGAGATTTGGATTTATGGCAGCACATTAAACAAACAACAATAACAAGAAAAATACTCTAGAACTTTCAGTTGTCGTTAAGAATGAATCATCCATGAGATAGGACCACAGAAAACTCATGAGGTCTTAGGATGTATCATAGGAGCATAGTGGCCAGAACACAGGATTTTGATTTTCTTATGAGATTCTTATGCCATTCTGAGAGAGCCCACAATATTCCCTTTCTTCTCTATATAGTATACCTTTCAGTGAATGAATATTGAAATATAAAATATACAGTGTTTTCTTTCTTTCATTTGTTCATTCAAGTATTTCCATATCATTCATAGTATCCAGTTCTTTTTCTTCAGAGTAGTTGTTAAAATTTATAATTATTTGTAGGATTATTTGTTTAATATTACTCTGTTCCACCAAACCGTAGGGCAAAATCATGTCTATTTAATTCACTGTTGTATTTCTAATAACTAGCACTGTGAGTGTTACATAGTGGGCACTCAGTAAATACAGTATTTGCTGACATGAATTAATGCATGCACTAATGACCAGCTATGCAAAATGCAACATACTAGGCTCTGTGGATATGGAGATGAATAAATAAGACATGGTATATTAGTCTGTTTTCACACTGCTATAAAGATACTACCTGAGACTGGGTAATTTATAAACAGAGAGGTTTAATTGACTCATAGTTCTGCATAGCTGGGGAGGCCTCAGGAAACTTACGATCATGGTAGAAGGCAAAGGGGGAGCAGGCACCTTCTTCATAAGGTGGCTGGAGAGAGAGAGCAAGACAACAAAGTGCCACGCTTTAAAACCATCAGCTCTCATGAGACCTGATTCACTTATCACCAGAACAGCATGGAGAAAACCACCCCCATGATCCAGTCACCTCCCACCAGGTCCCTCCCTGGACACATGGGGATTAAAATTTGAGATGAGATTTGGGTAGGGACACAGAGCCAAACCATATCACATGGTCCCTGGTATTAGGAGGTCAAAGTCTACAGAAGAACTTCCCAGTTCAGTATTTTATGTACACTGGTGGATCACAGATAGGTTGAAGGAGAACGCAGACGTGTATTTCACTAGATACTTGGGTGGCTTCATCTGTTTACTCTAGGGAAATACTATCATTTTCTGTATGTGACATACAGTCAAGAGACCTGTTAGAACTATATTGCAGCCTGCTAGGTGCTAAAATTGCTGCATCTGTGCAAATAAGAAAACAATCATTTGCAGAAAGTGGGTAGTGAGTGCTGATTTGGGAGCACAGAAAAGACATTTACAGAGACAATAACTTTTGAGCTATCTCTTAGAGTGGTTGAAATTTCAAATGGACAAGGAGTGAAGAGTGTGTGTGAAGACCACTCTATTTTTGCCTCACATCTCTATTTTAAAATTTGCCATATTTTAATGTTTTACTATATCTTTTTTAACAAGCACCTAGAGCCTCACAAGGGCCTAGTAAAAGTTTTTTATTTTTTAATAAGAAATGAACCAGGGGATAAATGACATTCTGTGCCTTCCTCTTCCCTTGAGGAACTCACTTGGTGTAAAATGCCTCTGAAGAGCTATAATGCACAAACAACACATTTTAAAAGCAATGTCAATACCTCTTGCTTTACACTTAGTTTTCTTGCTTAAAATTGCCATGTGAAAAGTCATTTGTAAGAAGCACAAGAAGCAATGTGCACTGTGAGTGCCTGGGATGGACACTGGGTCCTCACAATTCCGCAGCCTTGGTCACCAGTGCCTGCTGCCAGAAAAGATGAAAAATCACTTTCCTTCCCAGCAAGAAAGCCTGAGTCTGGGAACCAGAGGTGTTATTAAGACTTAAGCATCACTCCTCTCAACAGAGCACACTTGTGTTTTATGTTATAAAATACAGAAAAGAATAAATACAGAGAAAGATAAAAAAGAAATAAAAGTGTCATTTTATAATCTAGAGATAGTCATTAACATTTGGGTATATTTCCTTCCAGATATTAGATAAAAAACAAAATTGTATATAAAAATGTTATATATATATATATATACACACACACCCATATATATAGATATATAGTTTTTGAACAGAATATTGGAACCATTCTCTATATAGGGTTTTATATCCTGTTTTATTTTTATGAACATTATATTGTGAACATATTTCAATGAGATTAAATGTTCCACATGATTTTTAATGGCTTTATAATACTCCATCATACTGTTGAATTATAATTTATTCAAAGAGTCCTCTATTATTGGCAAGATAGGTGGTTCTAATTTTCTTTTCTTTGCTTTTATATAAAACACTGCAGTGAACACCATAACACATAAATCTTTGCACCTGTATTTGCTTATGATAAAAGCAAAGATTTATGCATCTGTATTTGCTTATGATAAATGAAATTATAGGGTCAAACTAAAGTTTCTCTTCCTGTAGATACTCACATGCATGTATGCACACATGTATATGTATATATGAACTCTATTTCTGGAGGCAGCCATTTGGGTTCTGACAGTGTCAATGGTGGGCACACAGGTTAGCATCACAGTAGAAAGTATTCCTATTTTCAGGCTGCTCTACCTACTCAGAAAGGACCATGCATCTAGCTTAGCTTTGCTATTTAAAATATACAGTGAGTATGTGGAAAGACTGGGTTTTGGAATCATTAGATCATCAGACTAGGACTCAAATTCTGCCCTACTAGCTATGTCAAGAAGTCGCTTAATTTCTCTGAAACTTACTTAGTCCCATCATCTACAAAATAAGCATGATCAAAATAAAATAATGTATGTAAAATGCCCAACACAGTGCCTGGACATAAGGGACCCTCAATCAATGCCTCCTACTTCTGAGCCAGCAGCCTAGGGTGCATTTTCCACATTTCTGTTTACAATGAATCATAAACTCCATTCCTCTGTAGATTTGGGCATCTGTGGACCACTAAGGAGCACAGCTGAATCTTGTCAAAGGTGTAACTGACTAGCTGTCTCTCTAACTCTACAGGTGAGGAGAGAGACAGCCTTCTCTAGTTCATTCTATCTTTATGGTAATAGGATTGGGATGGCTATAAAATAAAATGAAAAATTTATGTTATGGATATATGATACCCAAACAAAATCTGTTCAATGTGGGTGGCTGGCTGGGCTCTCAATTACTGGTTTTATCAACTACTTCCATATAGCAGCTTCACCAAAAGTGGAATTTAAATTATACCTTGGCAAAAGGCTCTGCACAAGAGGTATGAATGGATAGTGGAAACTACACTAGGTACTATTCTAGTTGCTTCGTATACTTTTAACTTTCTTCCTCTTGGCTGGAAGTTCCATGAGAGCAGAGACATCTATTTCTTTCACAACAACACACACAGTGCTGGGTTCCATGCTGAAAACATAATCAAAGCTGAGTAAATATTAGTCACATAAATAAATGTATTAACCTGCTCTTCTACTCAGATTCCACTGCCTGCCCACATACACACCCATGAAGTAGGCACTCTTATTATTATTCCCATTCACAGGAAAGTCAGCACTGAGGGAATCAGAGCATTGATCGACGGCACAGAGCCAGTAAGTGGCAGTGAACAAAGACTAAGCCACCAAAGGTCTGTGTCATTTTCTCTATTCTTCATCTCCTATAGCTCCAGGGAGGGATGTGTGGGAGAGACAAAGACAGAAATTTACTGCTAAACCCCTAAAATCCTTTCTGGGTTATTCCAGGGGTCATACCAGGTTTACAGTTTCACAGGTCCACCAGGTCTCTTCCAGGCCTTTCAAATGCCATCTCTTCTGTCTTTCCCAACATTCACGTCTTCCTTTCATCCCATTTGGAATCTGTGCACCCTGCCTCTTCTCTGAGATCTCAAACACTTGGCATATCCCTTTGTTCTAGTTCGCTCACTGTGTTACCCTGATGAGTTAAATTCCCACTCCCCTACAAGATTCTGCAAAGAGGCAGACAACTGGGCCATGTCTGTCTCTCTATTCCTGTGGCCACCCCTGTACTCCCCTGGCCTCACCAAGGCCTGGCACACTGGCCAGGTGATAAGTGCTTTCCAAATTGATGGATATCTGCTGCTGGAGTTGCTGGCCTTACCCACTTGTTTGCAAACGTTAATTGATCTCCTACTTTCTTGCATGGAACTAGCATTGTTTCCACATCTATTTTCTAAAGGTCTGGAAATCATTTTCAAATACATGATAGACTTGTTTAATAGAAAATACATAATTTTTGTGCAAAAAAGAACTTTTTCATGTATCTATTAAGTAGTTTTTTAAAAAGCCAGTAAGTTCCTGTGGCCTTGTAATCCTCTCACCTTTAAAATGAGAATGATGAGCCGCCATTCCAGATTTAACTACTTTATGGGATAGCTCTTAATTCTGGTTTTGCAAACACTTAATGCCGTTGTGTTTGTTTTTTAAAACAGGTAAAATCCAAAGAGTCAATGGGTCGTAGTTTACTGAAACAGTATCCTATTGTAGGATATTTAGAGAATTTTTTAAATATTATAAGTAATTTAGCAGTGTACATTTGTATAAAGAAAACCCTCTTATTTATGAGTATATAAATGACACTGTTGTGTGTAAGGCATGTTCTAAGCTCTGAGGATATAGCTGTGACATAATAGACAAAAATCCCTACCCCTTTGGACATCATATTTCTATATTTTAGATCATTTCCATGAGATAGAGTCCCATGTTTCTGGATCAAAGAGTTTTTAAGCTCTTGATACACATTGCTATATCATTTTCTTTCTTTTTTCTTTTCTTTTTTTTTTTTTTTTTTTTTTTTTTTGAGATGGCATCTTGCTCTGTCACCCAGGCTGGAATGCAGTGGCACGATCTCAGCTTACTGCAGCCTCCACCTCCCTTGTTCAAGCAATTCTCCTGCCTCAGCCTCCTGAGTAGCTGGGACTACAGGCACCCACCATCACACCCGGCTAATTTTTGTATATTTAGTAGAGATGGGGGTTTCGTCACATTGGCCAAGCTGGTTTCGAACTCCTGACCTCACGTGATCTGCCCACCTCAGCCTCCCAAAGTGCTGGGATTACAGGCGTGAGCCACCATGCCTGGCCTGCTATATCACTTTCTGTCACACCTGACCAAGTAGGAGTTTGAGTAGGAGTCTGACTCAGAGCTTACTTTTAGAGAGTATATAACCTTTGCCAAGTTACTTTGTCTTGGTTTTTCCCTTGGACACAAGCTTTCTCTCCAGTTGGCCCCCAGCTGGTACCTTATGTCCTATAGTCCTTCATGTTCAGGAGGACTGGGTGTTGGCTGGAGGAAGTAAGTTCCCATCCTTCTACCACGTGGTTACTAAACAGATCTTGCAAATCCTGTTCTCATAAAATTACCTCTTTGGAATAAAGTTCAATACCTTAGATTTTTGCCCTGACAAATTAATTATTCAACATGGTTCATCTCTCTAGCATTCCAAGGTTCTTCTATGTTAGGCATCTTTCATCCACCATGGTTGATCACTGTCTTCACAGCATTATGTCATCTGCAGAGTGAACAGGTCTGTCTCCCCAGCCAGAGATATATGCCTCAAAAACTCTATTTTCTCATCCTTCTACCTGGGATGCTCTCAGGTAGCCACAAAGCTCCCTCCCTCGCTTCTTTCCAGTTTCTGCTCAAATGTCACTTTTATCAGAGTCCATTTCTGACCATATTTTATAAAGCAATACCCTCATCATTCTAAACCCCATTTGCCTTCCTTTATTTTATTCATCTGACTTATCAGCACCGGACATGTTATATGCTCGCTTGCTTATTAGCTATTACCCCTACTGCAGTGTGAACTCCACAAGGGTATTACTTTGTTCAGCACTGCATCTGTTCAGCACTATAATAGTGCCTGGCACATAATAGGTGTTTAATATATAGCTGCCAATTTATTGGGTGTGCTTTTTTGAAATCAGCCTAAGAAACAAGTTGTTTTTTTCACCATGAAATGACACTGACTTATGGTATTGACAAGGATTCTGGCCCCCACCCTCAGACCATTTTCCCCCCAAAGTCAGCTGACACCCCCAGGACTTCTTCACATGGACCAATATGAAGACACATGTGCATCACATGCACAGCCACACACCTCCTGGCCTCTCCAAAACAGCTTGTACTTATGTGGCTGCCTTTCTGGGCCCTAGCATTGGATTTTACCTGAATCCCAATTTTACCATTTTAGTGGCAACATAGCCACTCCACCCCTCATTGACTATATAAGCTTGGCCACTTTATTTCAACTTGCTGAGTTTGTTTCCTTGCCTGTCAAAATTGGAGTAATACTAAGTCAAAGAGTTATATAAGAACTTCTAATGTCCACTATGACGTGTAAAGAGCTTAGAAATCATTACTCCTGTCCTCATATGAAAAAAAGGTGAAAAACTGAAAATCAACAACTCTAATTACTTCCATCAGAGAACTGAGGTCATGAGGCAAACCTTCCCCTACCTCCTTCTTCCTCCACCCCCCAAGAAATGGAGAGACAAGTGAATACTGAAAATCACAGATTCTCAGGAGCTGCTGGAAACAGTAACTGGTAGGAAGACTTAAAGGGTAACTGATGACTAGCTACAGGCTGAGTGTAGACTACTTGGAGAGTTAAACTCTTGGGAGCCCAGTCCTAAAGGGACCCCCATACATTTGTGAATTTTACCCCCAGGAGCCCCCATCAGGTTCTCACAGTGAATATCAGAGAAATCTCCTCCAGCTTGAGGCATGGGAAGGGAAAAGGAACCTTTTTGAAATCTGGCCAGATCCTTCTCCCTAACAAGGTCTGCCCTCAAGGAAACTACTTTACCAGAGCCTTATCTGATCTGAAGAAAGAGCAATTAGCCAGCTCCAGCCCTGTCTAGCCTTCCTGTCTCATATAAAGGAAGTAAAAAAAGGCTAAGAAACTCTTCTGAAGACCACAGCACAAAGATTCTGCCCCAATAAAATATTGAGAATTAATCAACAGATAGACTTTCCCAATATGTTACCACCACATCAACAAGGCTCAGTATAACAACAGTGGATTACAACGGAGAGGGCCGCAAGGCATAACCTCTACTTAAGAAGGAGTTTCTAGGGAAAACCAAAGGTAGACAAAAATGAAAAGAGAAGAAAGAATGAAAAACAAAATAAACATAATAACCAAGAACTGTCAGAAAATTACAAAAGATGTAACATATGTATAATGGGAATATCAGACAAGTAGAGAAAAGAATAGAAGAAATATTTGAAGATTAGATGAAATAATAAAAAGGCTATTATGGTAGTTGGTTCATACTAAGTGATCAATAAATGGTAGTCATAATTACTATTATTAATTGATAGGTCAAAATATCAGAGGAGGGAAGAAGAGTTGAATCAAAGGCAACTGTTTAAAGAGGACTTAGTCATGATCAGGCACAGGAGGGAGGACGTCTTTCTTGAGATGGGGAAAACAAGCAAAACTGGTGAAAATATACAACAATTTGATGAACAAGAAGGAAAGTGAAAGAAGATAGGATTACACAGGATGCCCTCCATATAATTCTGACTTTAATAGTAATATCTCCCTTATAGATTTACTGAGAAAATTAAATAATGTATAACAGTGGTTTTAAACTGGTAATGAACATCAGAATCTCCTGGGTACTTGTTTGTAATTCATCTCTCTGGGCCCCAAGTCAGAAAATCTGATTCTGTGCACCTAAGGGGGTGAGGAACTGGGGCTGCGGACCCTGCATCTTTTATGAGCACCTCATGTGAATCTGACACAAGCGCCCCAAAGAACGCCTTAAGAAACACATAAGCATGTTGATTAGTGACTGACCTGAAACACAGTCAACAAATGTTTTTCAAGTAGACAGAGGCAAGCTGATCTGCAGAGGGGAAGGACAGGGCTGAAGACTGGGAAGATGGAGCAAGTGCAGGAGGAATGTGGTAGGGAGTCCATGAGAGATGGATGGAAGGATCGTGTAGCAACAGAGACCCAGTTTAGAAAACACATATTCTTAGAGGAGACTTTCAGACTGGATTTGTAACTTTCTTCATCAACTCTCAAGAGCCTGGTGGCAGGAGCCAAGCAGACAGATGGTACAGTTTTCCCAGAACTGGAAAACCCTGAATACAGTAGAAGATGGGGGGCACAGGCATCCACCAAGGGGAGAGAGAACCAGGGAACCAGGGCACTGTTGAGAAAGCTGGTCAGGGGTTCAAGTTGGCCAGGAAGGTAGTACCTCTACTATCTACCTATATTTTTTTTAAAGAAAACCCAAAGTCCTAGGACCCCGCATCTCCTCCAACTACTACCTCATTTCTCTGCCCCACCTCAAGAGCCAAGCGTTTCAAGACAGTTGTGCTTACCCGTGTTTTCCCCACTTCTCTGCTGTTGCTCACTTCTCAACCCCCACCAAAATGGCTCTTGAGTCTTGACAGTTCTGCAATGGCCTCCGCGTTGTCCGTGCACACTCCATCATCTTGCACACATTCCTCAGTATCGTAGAGGGAGCTGACCACTCCCTGATTCCTAGAATATTCTCTTCTCATATCTTTCTGGTTTTATGTATTTTGCCCCAAAAAGTGGCAGCAGGGGAGTTCCCACACAAGAGAGTGCCACACACTATCCTGAAGTGGGGCTGGTTGGGATTTCAAAGGAGCACTAAGCACCAGTGAGATCAGTCCAAAGCATTTATTAGGGGAACTTACTTACAGAGGTGCTGCAGTGATCCCTGCACCGAACAGCAAGAGAAAAGGGATGTTCTGCCCAGGCACAAATGTGGTGAGTTTTTATGAAGGTTTAAGGAGTTTGGCTCAGGGATGGGGCCAGTTTCTTTCAGTGTTTTAGGCAACAATCTAGGTACCTTTGTAAGTGTCTGGGAATGTTCAAGGCCCCAGTTTGGGATTAAGCCTGCTGGGAATAACCCACATTTGGCTGGGTCACAGAGTGGTCAAGGCACTCTGTGATTTTCTATCAAGACGCAGAAAGAAAGAGGGAGAGCTGAAGGGTCCTACATAACCACTATTGGCATTTGGGCCATATTTGAGGTTTACAACATAATGCTATGTATAGATAGCATATATAATGATATATATAGATAGTAAAATGGTTACTACAGTGAAGTAGGTTAACATATCCATCGTTGCACATACTTTTTTTTGTGACAAGGGCAACTAAAATCTACTTAACCAAAATCCCTGATATAATTTTTCATCCTCATGCTATACATTAGATCTCTAGACTTGTTCATCCTACATAACTTATTTCGTATCCTTTGACTTACATCTTCCTATTTTTTCCTCCTCTACCGCCTTTGATAATCACTTCCTTCCTATCTCTGCATATTTGAGCTCTTTTTTTAAAAAAATGTTTCACATATAAGAGAGATCATGCAATATTTTTCTTTCTCTACCTGGCTTACTTCACTTAGCATAATGTCTTCCAGGTCCATCTTTGTTGTGGAGAATGGTAGGATCTCTTTCTGTTCTAGGCTGAATGATATTCCATTACACACACACAGACACACACACACATGTATACATATTCTTTCCCCATTTGTACATTTCCTACATTTTCTTTTCCCAAATGAACATGGACGTTTAGGTCATTTCCATATCCTGGCTATCTTTAATAATGCTGCAATGAACATGGGTGTACAGGTATCTTTATGAGGTAGTGAGTTTATCTCCTCTAAGTAAATACCCAGAAGTAGGATTGCTGTATCATATGATAGTTTATTTTTAGTTGAGGAACCTCCATACCATTTTCCACCATGGCTATACCAATCTATATTTCCATCAACAGCATACAGGGTTTCCTTTTCTCCAGACCCTCACCAACATTTGCTATCTCTTGTCTTTTTGATAATAGCTATGCTTATTGATGTGAGATAATATCTCATAGTGGTTTTAATTTGCATTTCCCTGATGATTAATGATGTTGAATACCTTTTCATATACCTGTTGGCCATTTTTATGTTGTCTTTGGAAAAAATGTCTGTTCAGGTTATTTGCCCATTTTTTAGTTGGGTTATTTGTTTTTCTGCTATTGAGTTGAACAGTTATTTACAAATTTTAGATATTAACTCCTTATCAGATATGTGAAATGCAGTTTTTTGTTTGTTTGTTTTTTCAGTTCGTAGTTTTCCTTTTCTTTCTTTCTTTTTTCTTTGTGAGACAGGATCTCATTCTGTCACCCAGGCTGGAGTGCAGTGGCATGATAATAGCTCACTGCAGCCCCAAACTCCTGGGCTCAAGTGATCCTCCTGCCTTGGTCTCCTGAGTAGTTGGGACTACAGGTGCATGCCACTACGTCTGGCTGACTTAAAAAAAATTTTTTTTAGAGATGGACTCTTACTATGTTGCCCAGGCTATGCCTTTTCATTTTGTTGGTTATTTCCTTTGCTGTGAAGAAGGTTTTTAGTTTCATGTAGTTCCATTTATTTATTTTTGTTTTGTAGCATGAACTGTTGGTGTGATATCTGAAAAAATTATTACCAAGGCCAATGTTGAGGAGGTTTTCTGCTATTTTCTCTTCTAGGAGATTTATGATTTCTGAGCCAGATAATTCTTTGTTGTTGGCAGCTGCCCTGTGTCCTCTGGGATGGTTGGCAGCACCCCTGGCCCCTGGCCCCACCAGTTGTGATAACCAAAAATGTTTCCAGATATTGTCTGATTCTGATATCCCCTAGAGACCAAAATCATCCCTATTGAGATCTGCTTCTCTAAATGATGCACTCCCCAAACTCTGTCCTGTAACCTTTTCTGTCCTTTATCTGCACCATTAGACTCATCCATTCCCGTGGTTTTGAGTACCATCTGCATGATCATGACTCCCATTTGTGCTCCACATTGACATTTGTGGCCTGCTTTGATGTTCTAGACCCTGGACTAAATTAAGGTAAATTAAGCCTGGGGCTTTTAAATTAGACAGAGGGAATGTAAGCCCCTGTTCTATTCTTGCTTACTGTGTAACTTTAACTCTTTTAACCTTTGTTTCTTTGTCTGAAAAACAAATAATAAAGATGTCGGCCGGGCACGGTGGCTCACGCTTGTAATCCCAGCACT